>NW_027656490.1:0-86219 GCF_964235325.1 Thermobia domestica
TGTGTATACTGTAAAGTAAGCAGAAATCTGACTTATTAATATGAGCAAGTGGAAAAAATAGACGTAGGATAGAATTCTAGGATGTATGTTAGCTGTGTGGCTCATAGTCAGATAGGGTTAAATCTGCATAGTTGTTATAGGTTAATAAGGTGCCTTTCAAAACGCGTATATACATTTTAATAGTAAGCTAGTAAAAACTTTAATTCAAGCAAATATTCTGAAAATTTTTAAGTGGCTGGCATTAATACAGGATTTGTTTTGTTTTGTTTAATCCCTTGAAGAAACTCTCAGTAATATGCCAGTGGGAGGCTTTATTTGCAGCACTCGCTGATACATATCGAAATCTGATTTTTAATTTTCCAAGTCTGCCGAAAGATAGTGTGTGATATTGGTGATGTGTATACACATTTTATTTTTTGGTCTTGTAAATTATTTTAAGAAAGGGCCTTTCGAAGAGTTAATACATTTATCTGAAGATCCGGCAGTAAGTTGTAGCAGTCTACACCATTAATTATGTACTAAGTATTATAAGTAATTAAATAATAGATAACTTTTTGTTGCTAGAAGAATAGTATGAAGATCATATTGATTCTGATATATTTTTGTATTATTTACTTATAAACCTGAAATGGTAGTGTCACGCTGCCGTATACCTGTCTGTTCGTACAGGAAGCTAAAATGTAGGAAGTAGAATAGTGACAACATATGTGTAAAATCAGCTGTAAAATTGTGTTTACATAGTAGTTATAATATCAAATATTTACGATTTCAGTTCGGTGAAAATTTATACAAGAGTTCGAACGTAAATGGTGGCAACATAGCTGTATATACGACATGAAACTGAAACAGTTCAGCAACGTTGAGGGACAATAAAAATTGCAGAGATGTTACTTTCTGTATCACTTGTTAATAAATAGTTACACTATAAATGTTTCGACGCTCGTTAAATATTTCTATATCGTAGCAATTCCATCACATATTTCCTATTACATTCTAAATTCCCAGTTTTGATAGTTAAGATTACATTTTTTGGAGCATTTTCAAGTACAGGGTTGTAGACTCCTAATTTTTATGGGAGTACTTGAAATAATACATTGAAAGCGTAAGTTTGCATTTTGCAGTTTCTCTGGCGTTCTGAAATGTCAGCATATATCAACATGAGTGTGTAGATACATAAAACAATTTTTAATGTGAAAATGTATATGATTTTTTTATGTTGATTAGCTCATGACACTTTTCTCAGGATACCATGTATTCAAATTTGTTAACATAGTGTATATGTGTGTATATGTTTGATATGTATATTTTGTTCTAGTCAGCTTGAATATTTGAATTTCTTCTTTGCTTTGTGCCTATTTCTTCGATTCGCTAAGGGCACTGCTCTTGCCATAAAGCAAAATATTACAAATTGCAAAACCGCGCAAGTTTTGCTTACTATGTCACAATACTGCAATTAAAACGTATCGTGAGAAAGGTTGAAGATTACGTTGAAATCTCGAATGAAAATGTCGGACAGTAACATAATTGTATATTTTGTTAAAATTCCGTCTGGGTATTACCGTGAATATTTGCTGTGTTTTTAAGTCTTCATTGTTGTCCTCGAGCCTGTTGGAACGTTATAAATCATGGCTTGAACGGTGTTCTCGAATATATTCGAGGGAGAGAATTTCGAATTTTAGAAATTAATATTTCAGAAAATTTCGATCGAAAAAAGATATTACTTTCAAAATTTGAAATTTCTTTCCACGAATATATTCGAAGGTAGTATGGTCCTGGCTGTTACGTTCGAATATATGCGAGCACAGCTGCGAAATACTTAAATGCGTAGTGCAATAAAAGTACAAGTATCGAAAGAAAAAAAAAATCTGATTGAACATAAAATATACTATATTATTTGGTCACAAACTGTACATCTAACTTGTTAAGATACTTGTACATGCCAGTTTGACAGACTGAAATTATCAGGAAAAAAATTATTGAAATTAATTCCCTCCCCCCTGTATCTGGTGTCTTCCATCATTAAGCAACATGGCTTGAGATAATACTTCTGCAGTTTATGAGCTAGAAGTACGTAAGTTACAAATAAAAAACAGAAATTTACAATATAAAATACACTTGTAGCTATCCCCATATAATAGTTGTTCATGTATTTTTTTAATGTTAGTTCATTATTGTCATTTTTCTTATTTGTACAACATGAATTTTCTGTTAAAGGGGGAATAAGATGCATCTAATGTTTTCTTTATCTGTCTATGCAGCATCCTGTAATTGGGAGAAAATAATCAGTTTGTGATACTAAAGTCCTGTTAAGAACGTAATTATAACCGTTTATTGAAAGTTTTTCGTGAGTAATATATATTCGTCGTGTGTAATAAGTTATAACTGACAATCGTTTCACTTGCTCACCCATCAGCTTCGTCAGAAATATGTTAGAAAGCCTAAGGAGCTTCGTATGAACTATAACGCATAAATAAATAAAGCCAGTTACATATGATTATATCAAGATGAATGGGTTGTGATACATATTTGACGAAGTTTACCAGTGAGTCAGTGAAATTATTGTCAGTTGATATTTATTAAAATACACATGGCGTAAAAACTCTTAAAAATGTGTTCTATGTGAGTAAGTAATTTTGCTTCAGAAACAGTAAAAGACCGATAAAGAGTTAAAGGTGCTTTTAGTTAAGATTTGTGATTGTGAAACACTTTTCTATGTAAATGTAACATGTCATTCTCGCAGCATATTGTGTATTCTAATGTTAAATATAATACCTATAATACGCTCTTTTGGTATGATGATTGTAATGTAATGTGTTGAAGGAATGTAGAATAAAGTACGAAGACTTGAAATAATAAGGGAGGAAAATAAAGCAGACAAAGTTTTGTCTATAGCTTGATAAGATCGTTTAAAAACAAAGACTGTTCAAAGATAGTTGTGAGCAATTATTAATTGTTTAATTGACAGTAACTGTCGCCATAAAGTAGATTAAATTATTTATGTCAATCCGAAAGTTTTTGAAAAGTTGGATACAACAGGATTTTTTTTTTTTTTTTTTTAATATCCATATTTAAAATGTTTAGAATTCAGCAGATAAATATTAAAATTTTCGTGTTGGTCGGCAACAATAAGTAACACTACACCATACTTTCTCTTTCTTTCTTTGTTGTTAAATAACTACAGAGTAAATGGATCAACTTTAGTTCGGTTTGTAATCATTTATAGAGGATTACATTAATTTGACTCCTAATGAAATTGCTTGAATTTGTAAATTCGTTTCAAAGTTATTAATTAAAGAACATGGGCTATATTTACTTTTGTTGAAAAATGTATAAGGTTGTTTGCACTCTGACTTGGTATTTCTTAGGTAATTACACAGGAATAATGAGAGATACACTGAATACGAACGGTATTTTTGTTTGTTTTAATGAATTTTGTGTTGAAGAACGATGTTATATATCGTATTGAAGAATGATTAACATTTTTTTAAATATAAATTGTATAGTATTATCGAAGTTAATGGAGAGTTAATTCCACTTCCCTTAATTGTGGTATTAATAAAATATCAAGCTATCAATAAAAATTTACTGGACAGTATTTTTTGAATATCCTTGTAATTAGTAACCATGTTATTTGTGGGAGAGAAAAAAAAAAGGACAAAGGATTCGTAAATATTTCTTCGACGAACATAATTGTATAATTATATGTTACAATATTTCTCCTTAAACATATAAACTTTGAAATTTGTTTATAATTTTTTCCGTGATTAATCTGATTTCCGCTGATCAAAAGATTATATAAATTGTGAATTACTGTAATTTTGTAATTTTAAAAAGATTATATAAATTTTGTTATTAAAGAAGTCTTGATTGTTATTCGTAACGCCTATCCTGTTTGTTTAGTGATTTTATCTTTTTAATTTTTTTTTATTTTATTTTTGTAGAGCAGAAATAGTATATAATGGTATATTTAGCATAAGACGTACATTTTTCGCGCTCAAATTAGGGTCACAACTGTTACTGTGTGTTTGTATTTGTATACAGAATCAGTATGTTATGAAGCCAATGAAACTGTGCTGACAAGTAATGCTTTTGAAAACAATATTATCACGTTTTTTCATTATTGTTAACAGTTAAACTATTATAATTAGTGATAGATATACGAAACTAGTGAACAAGACTTGTTCTTCTTCGAGTTATTAGTGTGGAAAGGAAGTGTTAAAAATGTAACAACAGTTCTGTGAAGCTAATTTATTCCATTAATTCTTTGCGTTAATTTTCTTTACAAGTCAAGACACAAACAATTAATGATGAAAATATAGGAATTTCAGTCTGTGCAAGAAGTAAGGAACATTGCGAACATGACTCCCATGCGAGTCAAAATATCAGCATAATAAGCTAAAAACAAGGGGACCAAGAGTGCAAAAGTAAGCAAATTGTTAAGTATTTGTTACATAAACTATAACCTACTTCTGTATCTGGTGACTAATTTCCTAGTTATTCGTGGGTTTATCGGTGTGCTCTGAGACCTTTCTCAACATCAACATTGGATACAGAACTTTTTTCTTCTTTCTTTACATAGTCATTGTTGAAAATTGTTGCCTTGGAAAATTATAAATACACAGGATTATCTTAACAATTAGTAGTGTATTACACACATCTTTACTTCGAGCAAGTCACTGTTTTTTAAGTTTTTGTAAGCCCTCCTATGCTGAATAGGAAAAAATAAGGAAAAACTTCGGCTGTCCATCTCTAACGAATTCCTGTTGATTTCGTTTCCTGTATTATACCCTGGCCGGTGAACGATGATTTCTGACAGCTTTGCACAAGGCCACGGCGAGCGAACAGAAGACAGCAGGTCAACCAACCTAAGGCTCAGAATCTGTCGCGTCTCCATGGTAACCAACGCACATTGCCAAACTTTCACTAACCCCTTCCCACCCTCAACGAGGAAGCAGACGATTCTCCCCTTGCGCAAGAAACACATGGCAATACCGCACTCCCCAGTCGTTCTCGCGAGCTGAGCTGTCAGAAATCATCGTTTGTCGGCCAGGGTATAAAGACCGTTGTAAGCTTTTCACTCCAGTTTTTGTAAGCACATAATAACGCTTTGCATAACAAACTTACTTTTAGTATCATAGATATGACATTTGAAAGTAGATTATTTCCTATATACACACTTAATTATATATTCCTATTACGATTTGTTAATTTTTAGTAACGCCGACCTCTTTGTTTTGTTCCAGTTATCTAAAGTGCAAAGAACACTGTGAGCAAATCGAAAAACAACAATAGTTTATTTCGTGAATTTTCCCAGTTCAATTGGAAAACAAAATAAAATATGGAAGTATTAGGCTCTTTCTTTTCTGAAATCAGTGTTGTCATCCCATCTGTGACCCACTTTACCTTTATCAAAGTTGCGTGGGGGATTTTCACTCTTATGAAGAAAGACTCGGATCCATTTCTTATCCGTGCTAGTGGAACAGGAATGAAATATCTTAACTTACTCCGTTTGATATCTAGTTTCTTACAAATGCCAGAAATAAGCCTAATGTGGAGTTCTCATCTCGCCTTGAGTACCAAATTTCTTTCACTTTGATGTAGATGTAGCATCTCCATCATGTGCCGTTGCTGTGCCATCAGTTGTAGCTCAGAATAATCTCTAAAAATACTCATAGAATAATGTAACAATTGGGGATGGAACTGATGCACAACACGGTACTTAACAACTGAATTATGATTGAATTTAAATAAAATTCAAATGTTTCTAATTCTGAAAAATGACTAGTTATGGGAAACAGGTGAGAAAGAGAAGGGATGTAACTAAGAAATAGGAATGAGCACTAGCCTGATAATTCCAACGAGGCTGGCGTCGTCCTGGTCATCTGGAACGATGAAGGGTTTGCCATGAAGGAACCTGGATGTTATGGTAACAGCCAACAACTGGAACTCAATCCTGCTGGACTGCTAGGGGCGTTGAACTCTCTCCGTGATACATCTCTATTATATAATGCTCTTTAGGATGTGCTCTTACATTTTCACTCCACTAATCTCAACTAACAAAAGTGTCTGCGGCGATGAACCGGCAGAATGGTATTCTTCGATATGGAGTCGGTCGTCCTCCAATGGTGGGATCTGCTTGTCTCCGATGATCCTGCACCTTCCTCAACTTCGTGGCGAATACCCTTTGTTGTTGTGTTCCTCGTGGTTTTGTTCGGCTCAAGAGTGATGACCTAAGAGTCCAATGAATCGGGAAGTATCAGGCTATGCTTGAAGGTATGCGGAAAGGTAATGAGGTAGCTAGTCGAGTTTATTAACAAAAATGTGTTTACAACAGGTGTCTGAAAATGTACAGTCCTTATCAAAGTTTTTTTCGTATGAGTTTTCAAAAGTTCATGATTCTTCATATCCAATACACAGTTACTTCACACTATGTAGGACTTAGAACATAAACAGGAAATTTTGTACTCCCTCAAAGTGGCTAATTCATCTTGTAATCATTTTTAGTAGACAATGAACTTTCAGAACTGGCGCCAGATTTTACAGCGAAGTTGATTCCAAACTTACTTTCTATGGTGGTGACTATTACTTAGAGAGCTGTTGTAACATTCCCGTGCGGATTTCTTTCTTTTTCCTCTCTCCTTTCTTAAGTGTATAGAAGTCAAATCCATTTTTCTTACCAGATCTTGTCGTAATCGTAAAATCTGTCTCTAATGTAGAAAGTTTTTTGAAAGAAATTCTTCCACACAGTTGCTTTAATTAAATATGAATAGGTCGATTCTTTATATAATAAAAAATCACAAGCATATTCCTTCCTCAGAATTTATCATGATGATAATAGATACGTAGATTCTGGAAATAAAGATCGTTGACAGATTCCTCTTCCAAAGTCAATTTTAGATTCTTGTGAATGTCGTTAAATTCCCATAGAAGATCTGTGATAAGTAAAAGTGTTTCTGTCCTTAAATATGGTCAAACAATTATACCGTGACGAAAATACCTAATGTATTTCCTTTGCTGAGAATTCTGGTTCCAAAATGATTGATAACTGTATTAACTAATAGGGATAAAGAGGCCTACCCATTGTAAGACCTTCTTTATGCTGGAAGATTTTCTTTTCAAACGAGAAGTAAATGTTTAGGTAGCATTCAAGTAGTTAGGTAATTTCATAATCGGTGAGGTCAGGAACTCAATGTTCTTGCACTCACTGCTCAATACATATCGGAATGGAGTTGAACATCCCTATGTCGTCGATGCAAAATAATTTCAAATCATTTACATTGCCCAAATATTTGGTTGGCAAAATTTCCATGTTATTCTTTATAATATGTTTCAACTTGGACCTGGAATCTGAAATGAAGGAAGTTAGGCATTTCACCAGTTTGTAGGTACGCGATTTTCTACTCCGAGATGATAGGTTTTAATGAAACACCACATTGTGTATCTTGAAATAATAATAACGAAGGTGCATCCATTTTTAAGAATTTTGCTGTAGCCGGGTCTATAATCCAAGAATATTGTATACTTTTTTGATAGCTTATTTAATGGATTATTAGCTTTGGAAAATGGTTCTTTTTTTCAAATTTGATGGAATTTATTCTTATACTCCTCTTTAGCAATAACGCTAAACGTTTTCTCTTTGTCCGACTTTATGCACCAGAATTTGTATGTAACAATTCCATGAACTTACTCTTATCAGGTTTTCAAAGTGAGAATTACGTCTACGGTACCTTTTTTATATCTTATAAACTAATACGAAACGGCAGGTAGTTATAAATATTTCTTTTCCTGCTGCACCTTCTATAAACCATGTAATGGAAGAAATTAATTTTCGAGTTACATAAATTAAATTTGAAATCTTTATTAAATATTTCATTGAACTGTTAAAGAATCGAATGAGTCTCTAAATTATGAACAAGCTTTCATTACATTATTATTATTATTATTACTGATGATGATAATGTATTTGAGTGCTGATACAAAGTTTTCTCCTGAAATTTGCGAATTTTAGCTTTGTTTTTGTCCCTATATACAAAATGGTGACCTATATTATAGTGGGTCGCACTGTTGATATTTGAGGAAAATCCTGTTCACATATTCCTCTTTACTCCAGCATTAGGCTTATACAGACACTTGCAAGAAACTAACATCGAATAGTATAAACGACTCCAAAAGTGCATTACCACCTGCAATTCTCCCTTTCCTGCAATAGCAGGCAACCCAAAAACGGTAGTTGGGCCGTTGAGAATTAGGAAGGCGTTGGAAAAACCTAAATTTTATTACAAATATATCAATGTGGCAAACTGCAAATAAGAGAATACATTGTTAAGAATGACGGTTTTATTTTTGTGAGAGAAATGGATGACATAAAAAGTTACAAAATGATCTTACTTAAGCAGTTCAAACAAGATGAATGGTAAGAGATATCAGAGGAAAGCATTTTCTTTCCTTTTCAAGAAACTTAAAAAAAAGGAAAAAGTTACAAAGGTTTAATATAAACTCCTAAAAGCACAAGAAATGGAAAGAGAGAGGAACACCCTTGTAGTAGCAGACTTGCGGGCCTCCCATGCAAGATAAAGAGATAGGACCCTAGTTGCAAACCCAATTGTTATAATAATAATTATTATTATTGAAAACTCGCTTCCTTTCCAAATCTTTGGCTTTGCCTAAGAGCATGCCTGCATATAGCGGTCATGTGTACTTTTTTTCAATGAGCGGTCTCAAAGGCCAAAATGGATGGAACTTCCGAGAGAAAGGAACAAAAATTTTGATAAATTCTAGGTCAAAGTTCAAAGCACTTTTTTGACAGGTGAGCCTTTTTCTTTTTCTTGAACAGAAAAGTTTTGTTGCCAAAGAAATTACAGTATATAATATTACAAATTTGCAAGTTGATTTATTTACATTGGAATTTGTGGTAATAAAGAAATTGTCATTAGAAGACATTATGGTTAAAATTAAGTTTTACGAGTATTTCTTCATCCAACGCCAGTCTTAAAGACTTCCTATGTCTCGACTCCCCCAAGATCAATATTAATATTTATTATAAAAAATGAAACTAGAAAAAGTAACGGTTTCGGAAGTATAGCACTTCCTTCCTCAGACTACACTCTCCAGACCACACTCTACAACTGAAATCAAAAATAAAATTATATACGATAAAGAAGGGAGATCATTAGTTCTTTCAGGAATCACTACTCATTAAAAGTTCACTTTTCTTTTAATAGGACTACTTCCCCCCGGGGACGAGCGTAACTGTCTTTCACCTGGCAAAACTGATGACTCACAACATAACAAACAACTATGAACTGATAATAGCAGGAAACAGCTTTTTAAAAATAAAATTCGTGAAAACAAGACCTTGGAAACACTTGCTTGAAATAAAGAGCTAAATCAAAAAATTATAAAGCTTGTGACCTTTTAAAAACATTAACAAAATGCAGAAAACCATAAGTAAATAATGAAAACATAAAAATAAGTAAATAACTAACTAAATAAATAAAGATATATATATAAAAGGATACATAATTAAAATTACAGGAAGGGCGGAATAAAGATACTGGATATCATTTGAAAAAAAGAAGATGAGAGAGTCAGCAGATTCGTGTAAAAGGGGGGTTATATATGAAGTGCCGTGTGGGATGTGCGATATGGTGTATGTAGGGGAAACCAAGAAGAGGATGCAAAAACGTTTAAAGCAACATAAAGATGATGTCAGATTGAAGAGAGACACTAATGCTATTTTCCAGCATGTCAGTGAAACCGGCCATGAACTGGAATGGGAAGGAGCAACGGTAGTTGAGTATGAGTGGGGACAGCTGGTTAGGAAGTGGAAAGAAGCTAAGAGAATTAAAGAGGTAGCTGATAGAGCTATGAACTGGAATAGTGGTTATAGCAGCGTTTCCCAACCTTTTTCAACTTGCGGCACACTACAGGTGTAACTTGAATTCTCGCGGCACACCCATATTATATATATATATATATATATATATATATATATATATATATATATATTTGGTCTAGGAATTAATTCGTGCGGTTGGACAAGAGATGGCGCAACGAACGGAGCGTCCCACAGTTCCGTGTATCCACACATGTGTTGCAAACCCCTGTCATCGCGTATCGTTCGTAGTATAGGGCAGTGGATTAAAGCGTCAACAACACCAGTTTGTAGTTAAGTGAACATGGCGCAATTTGTGCCTGATAAAGTGTTTTTGCGGGGTGTCCTGCTGCATTACTTTAACATGCAGAAAAGTGCGACTGAAAGTCATCGTATTTTGGTGGAAGTGTATGGTGACCATGCTCTAGCTGAGCGAACGTGTCAGAAGTGGTTTACACGGTTTAGAAGTGGTGATTTCGGCTTGGCAGACCAAGAGCGAGCTGGACAGCCAAAAAAATTTCAAGACGAAGAATTGACAGCATTGCTCGAGCAGGATTCGTGTCAAACGCAGGAACAACTTGCAGCAGCATTAGGCGTTGATCAAACAACAGTCTCCAAACGCTTGAAAGCCATGGGAATGATTCAAAAGATGTCACATTGGGTTCCACATGAATTGAAAGACAGAGACGTTGAAAGACGAAAAACCATTTGCGAATTGCTGCTTCAACGACAGAGCAGAAAGGGGTTTTTGCATCGAATTATTACGGGTGATGAGAAGTGGATCCATTACGAGAACCCTAAACGAAAAAAGGCCTGGGTGAAACCAGGTGAACCAGGTCCATCACAACCAAAACGAGATATTCACTGTGCAAAGGTTATGCTGTGCATATGGTGGGATATGAAAGGTGTGATGTACTATGAGCTGCTGCAACCGGGTGAAACTATGAATGGAGAACGTTATCGACGATAATTAATGCGTTTGAAGCAAGCTCTGGCCAGAACACGACCAGAATGGGAGAACAGACATGATAAACTTCAACATGATAACGCTCGCCCACATGTCGCAAAACCGGTCAAAACCTATTTAGAAAATGTGGGATGGGAAGTTTTACCCCACCCGCCGTATTCACCAGACGTTGCTCCTTCGGACTACTACTTGTTCGATTGCATGAACAACGATTTGATTGGACAGCGGTTTACTTCTTCAGAAGATATCGAAACATGGGTCTCTGACTGGATCGCTTCCAAGGATGAGGACTTCTTTCGCCACGGAATCCGTACATTGCCTGACAGATGGGCGAAAGTGGTGGCTAGCGATGGACAATATTTTTCTTAAGGTATTTATGTATTTTGTGTTTGTACTACAGCTTCAATGTGTGCGTACCAACCGCACGAATTAATTCCTAGACCAAATATATATATATATATATATATATATATATATATATATATATATTACTATTATTATTTGTAAATATAAAATACCGTGGTATTTTTATGTGATTACTGATATTATTATTACAAAGAAGAAAGCTCGAACACTGATTTTTCCCCGTGGTAAATCATTATGCTTATTTTTCATTCTAATTTTAAAATAGAAAACAATTGCAATGAAATATAGGGCTCGGGTTTTTAAAAATCCACTTTCTCTTTTGAAAACTGTGTTTAACCTTTAACTACAAGGAAAGATCACTAAATAACGAACAAATAAATAAATCTTCTATACTTTTAAAACACAAATGTAGGTAATTTGTATGCATGTTTACTTTGTTGAATTTATTGAATGATATGTTAAAATTTCAAGTCAGAAATAGTCTGCAACAATAAATAAGTAATAATGGTCATGACAATGATAAATACATTTTTCAACATTAAAAATGTACAGAAAAGTAACTAGTATGAAACTTAGAATTATAGGTTTATAGTAGAGGTTCATAGTAATGTGAAATACAAATATACATTTTCCCCTATGTCTTGCAATTTGGTTCGTATAGAATTAATAATTTGTTTCGATTTTCTCGCGGCCCATTCGCGGCCCACCAGTGTGCCGCGGCACACCGGTTGGGAAACGCTGGGTTATAGTATTAATGAAGAGTAGGAGGACATTTTGAAAAAGGAAGAACGGAGAAAGAAGAGGGGTAAAATATAAGGGCACTATAATGTTTAATTTTATTTATGTACTCTTTTATATATATCTTTATTTATTTAGTAAGTTATTTACTTATTTTTATGTTTTCATTATTTACTTATGGTTTTCTGCATTTTGTTAATGTTTTTAAAAGGTCACAAGCTTTATATATATATATATATTTTTTTTTTTTTGATTTAGCTCTTTATTTCAAGCAGATGTTTCCAAGGTTTTGTTTTCACGAATTTTATTGTTAGAAAGCTGTTTCCTGCTATTATCAGTTCATAGTTGTTTGTTATGTTGTGAGTCATCAGTTTTGCCAGGTGAAAGACAGTTACGCTCGCCCCCGGGGGGAAGTAGTCCTATTAAAAGAAAAGTGAACTTTTAATAAGTAGTGATTCCTGGTTGGTGGAAAGAACTAATGATCTCCTTTCTTTATTGTATATAATTTTATTTCTGATTTCAGTTGTAGAGTGTGGTCTGGAGAGAGTAGTCTGAGGAAGGAAGTGCTATACTTCCGAAACCGTTACTTTTTCTAGTTTAATTTTTTATCATAAATATTCTAGCCAATCTTGTAAGAAAGTTGTGTTTTTCTGTAAACGAATCTACTTACGTTTTTGTCACTGTTTCTGTTCAGTTAAAAAGAATTGCACACATATCTCGTTCTTGCAAGTCATTTGCTAGTGGAGGACAGGGTTCAAGGTCATTGACATTTCTACAGAATAAATGGACACTTCCAGGTTATTGAGGAGGTGGAGAGATGAGTACCAACCATCTTCTACCGGATTCTCTATAACGGGAGGGAGTCCAGCTGAGGTGGTATCAACAAAATTTCTCTTTCCCATGTTCGCTTCTGGATAAGATAATAGATAAATAAAAACCAGTTGAAATTACATTGTTCTATTTGCAATTTGTCGAACACTACAAAATTTCCCACTGTAAATACTTCGAATTATCCAAACAGGACGTTCAAATGTTCGATTTACCCATGCTTTTTTACCATTGTTTTTAATACAGTTTTCAAGAGGAATAATCTTTTGTTCGAATTATCCAAGTTCGAATTAAAAAGAGTCCGCTGTATATACTGTAATTTCTTAGCTGCCAAAACTTTTCTGTTCCCGAAAAAAGAGGAAATAATTTGTCAAAAGCAAGTGCTTCGTACTCTGACCTAGAATTCAATATAAGAAAATTTTTTGTTCCTTTCTCTCGGAGATTTCCATCCCTTTGGCCTTTAAGACCGCTCATTAAAAAAAGTGCAAACTGACCGGTATATGCAGGCATGCTCTTAGGCAGTCAGAGATTTTTAAGGGAAACGAGTTTCCAATAATAATAATAATAATAATAATAATAATAATAATAATAATAATAATAATAATAATAATAATAATAATAATAATAATAATAATAATTATTATTATTATTATTATTATTATTATTATTATTATTATTATTATTATTATTATTATTTTATTATTATTATTATTATAACAATTGGGTTTTAAACTAGGGTTCCATCTCTTTATCTTGCATGGAAAGGCCGCTAGGCCAATGGTGTCCCTTATTTTCTGTATGTCTTTCTTTCCCTTTCTTGTGGATGTTTGTTGTTGCGCTGTTAGGCTTTTATATTAAAACTTTACATTATGTAACTTTTTCTATTTTAAAAAAAGGAAAGAAACTGCTTTCCTTTGATATCTATTTCTTACCATTCATCTTGTTTGAACTGCTTAAGTAAGATCATTTTGTAACTTTTTATGTCAACCACTGCCCTCAGGATAATAAAACCGTCATTCTTAAGAATTTATTTTGTTCCCTTGTTTGCAGTTTGCCACACTGATATCTTTGTTACAAAATTGAAGTTTACCCCAACGCCTTTCTAATTCTCAACCACCCCAAGGACTTTGCTTGTTGGGTTGCTTATTATTGCAGGAAAGGGAGAATTGGAGGTGGTAATACACTTTTGGAGTCGTCCATACAAGATAAAATATTACATTCCTGTTATAATAGCACGAACAGAAATGCATTCAAATCGTCCTTCATAAGGACTGAAGATTCCTCACGCAACCTTGATAAAGGTAAATTCGATCACAGATGAGATAACATTATTGTTAACTTTTAAAAAAACTAATACTTGTATATATTACTTTATTTTGTAGGACACAATTCTTTGTTCTTTGAATTTGCGTTATTATGTTATTGAATACTTGTGAAAACCATTGATTGTAAATATATGATTGTCTATAAACCCTCATTTTGGAAAAAATTGCAATGTTTTCCTTCTTCAAATAACACGTTCAGTTTATATTCAAATGTTGTATCTCCTAAAATAAATTTGTTACGTAAGGCAAATATTTTTACGTGTTTGTAAAAAGATGAAGTTTAAAACTTAATACTTTAAACTAAATGACCAGAAACTCGTTAGAAAGAGAGAGACAAGTTTTTCCTCATTCAGATAGGAGGACTTATAAAAACTCTACTTGTGCTTCCTCAAAGTGAAGAAGTGGGAAGAGTAACAAGTAATATGCCAATAGTTTTTTTCCAGGTAATCCTACGTGTTTATAATTTTTCGAGAAAACAACTTTTCAAAAATGATTGTTAAACAAAACAAAACAAAAAAAAGTTGTACAACCGTGTTGGTGTTGAGTATTGATATGTATGTTGTAGCGCCCGTGAACAACTATTCAGTACATACTTTCCAGATGCTACGTTTACCTTTTTAGTGCATGGATGAACGCAAATAGCTATAAAGGTGTTTTTTAAGCCTTAGCTGCGTGAAAACACTACTTCTGCACTTGTATGTAATTTTACAAGTAATATAAGTAATAAGTGGATCACTGTTAGGAGTGTGTTTGTTCCTGTTAGAAGAAGACAAGCAATAGCAGAAACTGTAGGTTACTTGTAGAACGAACAACATACTTAGCGCCATGTTTATTATTATTATTATTTAAAGTTTACGCACAAGAATTTTGTTCAGGTCAATATGATTTATAGATTAATATGTATATCTCGTCTTTTGGAAATATTACAGCTAAATAAAAATTATACTTTAAAAATTGTTCATAATCTTGGGAGGGACTGTCTTATATATTAGACGCTCCAGTTGGCATCCTTACACAGACACGAAAAGTAAGACTGGTTCAGAAGATAGAGTTACTGTATATTTACCTAGAAAATATGTAAGTTATAACTCCACGAGAAACACACCAAATTATCCCAGGTGGTCACTAGAAGGTAGCATTCCATCTAATCCGCATCAGAGCAGAGTAAAACTGGAGGCACCACACCAGATGCGTCGTAGAGAGTTGGAGGGTTAGCGAAGGTAGGTATGCGCATAAAAGAGGATTTCTTTGTTTTAACATTTGCTAAAATTATTGATCGTACTCATTGTTGAAAATAGTACCTTTATTCTTGTCTATTTAAGGATACCCACTAGAGCGAGTTTGGTAAAGTTAATTCTCCGTTACTTTTGAAATTGTTGGAAAACGTACGGCTTACACAGATGACACAGCACCTTTATTTTCAAGTGCGGTCATCACGCAAGATAGGCTCATGAGAACCCAAGTTGGTTTGCTTAGATGCAAAGAATTATCAGTCTTTTAAATCAGTGTGAAACTTTACTTTGGTAACAAGAGAAATGTAAAGGCCTCTTTAGTGTGTGTGTGTATATATATAAGCTGTATAGTTATTCTGATCTCTTAAAACATTACATAAAACAAAAATTTGTTTTTACTAGAAAGGAACGCAATATTATAACAATACTGACTTGAAGTACTCATATGAAAATCAAATATTCTTCAAAAGTTCATCAATATTTCAAGCAAAGTTAGCGATTGCTTTTCTTCAGGATTGTTTAAGCGTAAACCGTGTTAAACAGCTGGCTAATCACACACTTAACTATGTATTTGTGTGGTAATAAATCAATTATAGGAATCTATGAATCCAGTAATTATACAAGTAATGGAAAACTCTATAGAGAATGTTTTATGTGCATTTATTTTAATTTGTTTTATAAATTACTGAATACTGCACTATTTAGTTTCTATTTCTTAGTTAACTACCACAGATGGTGGCCCCGAAATACAAAATTTACTGGAAAATGAATAGAATGAGACGAAAGAAAGCATCAAAATAAGAAATATTTGTAATTAGCAGTTAGGAGGGAAGGAGAGGAATGAAACCAGAGTAATTATGGGTAAGGTATATTAGAATAACAACAATTAGTAATACAACGTTAGAACAGATTCATATGAATCTCATCCTAGAACGCCATCTGCTGAAGATTAGCCTTATTTTTATTTATAGATAAATAATATCACGTTTTATGAAAAAAATTGTTAAAAATTCTTTCTCTTCAACCACATCTCTAGTAGAAAATTATCAACCATCTAAGATGTCATCTGGCAGTTTCATTGTTGCCAATACATGTTTCTAACAATTTGTGATAATTTATATCAAACAATTTTGTACAAAATCTAATAATTTTTGTACATAAGTCTTTTAAATTTGTTGGCTAATTTAAACTTTTGTTAATAAAATTTAATGATGTTATCCCCAATCTTAATTATAATCGGGAGAGGATTTTTCCATGCATTCACTTCTTCATTTCACTTCATCACCTGTATAGGTCTTAAAAGGGATATGATGGCTAAAGTCAGACATAAATAGCCTATCATCTGAAGATTGTCGTTTCAACGGCATCGAAAATCTTCTTCACCTTTGATGATTAGAGATATTAAATGTTAATGTTGGCATCCTATCTTGAAATTATTCCCTTTTACATATTACTTCATGTATAATACCTATTTTACCAGTAACTTATAATGTTTATTATTATTATTATTATTATTATTATTATTATTATTATTATTATTATTATTATTATTATCCCTCATTCTACATGATATATCATTGGTTGTTACCTATTGACGAGAGAGTTTGATATTTAAGTTTTAAAACTGAATTCCTGTATTTTGAAAGAGAAAAAAAATCATATTGTTAATTTTTCATTTGTATTCAACAATAAGTTTTTGTACTGAAAAAGGTTCAAAACCAAGAACTTGATGAATTGAAGATAGTAAATACTCTCTTATTTTGAAAAGGTCACATACGAATAATATATGATGAAAAGTGCCAACCGTAATCACACCAGGCCGCGGTGGCTCAGTGGTAGAGCGTTCACCTCTGGTGCTTGGGGTCCCAGGTTCCATCCCTGCCCCCGCCAAGTGAACTTTGTGGTGGACAAACACCGTGTGCGTGGGTTTTCTCGGGGTTCTCCCGTTTCCTCCCACTTTCTTCATTCATTATTCATCATCACCATCTCCTTTAGCCTAACCGGCATAACCGTAGGACGTAAAACTCAGATTTCATTTCATTTCGTAATCACACCAACAGTAATATGTATGTTTCTTCTTAATTTGTAAAGTTTCGATGGGGTTAATGCTGTACCATATAGAAATTTACTACATATTCTATTTAAAAAAAATGTACTTCTGATTTAGATCGATTTTAATATTATCCCAAGATTTCAACTGTCTATTATCCTCTGTAGACCAATAGCATTTACCAGGTTGAGACGATTAATACTTTTCCACTTTGATATGTCTTGATTAAGTTTCTTCGAAATTATATACTTATACAGGGTGGTCCAAAAGTAGGTATACAGTCCCGTGCTAATCGTGTCATCGCATTTTATATCATTTTCTTATTATACATTTTCTTATTATCATATTCTTATCCATACAAGTATTGTCTTAGTTTCTTCATTATTTGTTCTTAATTTCTTTTCACTTATACCTGAAGCTCGGAACAGATCGAAGCAAATAAATGCATTATCTTAATCAATTAAAACGTCATCCTTGATCGATGCTCTGGGGCATCCTGCAGTTTTGCAAAGAAAATTTTTAACGCGTATGATTTCCTCTCTTTATATACATGTTCAGGGAAGCATCTACGAAACAAGAACAACTATTTACGAAAGATATGAATCACATACGAAACATCAAGAAACAGCTACCTTGGATATAAACGGGCTAAAATAATCATTTTAAAAAAAACTTACCAACCAAAACCAAGGAGGTAGTTCTAAATTATTCAAAAGATATGGGAATCGGAACAAATGCCATCCATATGGTTTTAGTCATACCAATAAAAGAATATTAAAGAATTAAAAAAAAGGTTCGCCAGAGAGGTACAGACCAATAGCGTTAGCATCTTGTCTCTTAAAACTTTTTGAACAAGTAATTTTGAATACGTTATCCTGGTATTTAGTGTACAATAACATCTTTCCTGTGAATATATTTGGTAGAAAAAATTATCTACGTTTGACCCTTTCGGGGTTACATAATCCTTTAAACTACGAACATCTTTAATTAGCATAAATTTCAAAAGTACTTATGACAATATATTACTAGACTATCTATTTTATGCATAGAATAATAATACCTCAAAATATTATAAGAATAATGCAGCATAATTTACTAACCAATAGGCAAATATACATTAAAATAGGAAATCAGTGAACCGAGTAGTATCCTAAGGTATCCGATTAAGTCATGCATTATGTAACATTACCTGCATGATCTAATAAAACAACTTAATATACAAATCTTCGCATATGTTTTCACTAAGGACTTGATTCGATATAGGTAGGTTGGATAAAAGGTAGTGACAACACTATTCTTACGTCAGACAGCTATATCTTAGCACTAAAAGAGTTCCGTATCTGATAAGGGAAGCAAGACGATGAAGTGTAGCGAGTGGTAACGACTGTGTTATTCAGTCAAAGTAGTAGTGTCGTAAAGTAGAGAAGGAAAGTGAAAGCGCCATGCTATGTTTTTGAAAGATTAAATACGTGAGTGGATTAAGATCGAAGTGGCACGTGGATGTAGTGGACAACAATGTTTTCAGTGACGCCGTGACAACCTCTTCGTCAAAATGAAGGAAACACTTCGCGGAAAGCACCACGATGTCTGCATATGCGACATAGACCATAGGTCTGTGCCATATGGTGATCTCTGCGAGACATCGACAAAGATTGACGCGTTGACGGTGTGCGACTCCTTCCACACTTGTGGCGAAAGTTGATAGAGATGGAAAGCGATTGCATTAAAGAGATGTAGCAGCTACGCTTCTGTTCATAAAATCATATACTAACTTTGGCCGAAAATGAACCAAGGGTTGCCTGTGGGTCCTGATCTGTTGTACTTTTAGCAATCGGTAAGATGTTTCAAGAAATGTTAACAGATAACAGCACAAGTGCTATAAATCTTTATTGCACCCATAAATTATGATCGTAAACATTTCAATACCAACAACTTATGTCACATATCGGAGCAATATGGCGAAAGATAGTTCAAGTAGTGGCAGAGAGCATGCGAGAAAAAAATTGTTATATAGATAAAGGAAGTGACACTGAAGATTTATTTCACAGTAGGGAAGAGGAATTCAGCATTAGCATTTAGAACTTTTACTTTTATTCTAAAATGTGTGCTTCATGATATTTTACGATTTGTAAAAACATATTGCAACGTTGAATGTGTCATAAAATTACTTACCTTACATGTTGAATTATGTATTTGTAAAATACTAAAGACGTTATAGATAATATCCCGATATGATTTCATTGCTTGCACATTTGTGTTCCAAAGTAATATAAGACATTACTAGCGTAAGTTCCACAATTATGTGGATCTCATAACTCTCGGACATTTCTATAGTTGCACTTCATGAGTTAGCACATTCACTTCACTTCATGTTGTATACTGTGGTTACTAGCTACCTTTCGGGTGAATCCGTATATAACAGTGCCGACTTTCATTAATATACTTTTACGTAGATACACATTTCACAGGTAAGAATACGACATGAATATTACACACTTACACGCTAGTCTCTACAAATTTGTTCTGTAAATTTTACAAATTTGTGGATCCGTACAGTAAATCTGTACCAACGTTATTTTTTATTGCTGAACATGGAAGTTAAGTTTGTGGTAAGAATATCTGAAAAATAACTACGTTACGCATATTCACTACTAGATCACCTTCTTCCTATCCATGAACATAATCAGGGCACCGCTCACTATAACCCCTGTCACAGTATATATTGTTGCCATCCATTCACCCATTGTACATAATTTCAGCAATGAACTCATTTGTTTTCTAACTAACATGGCTCGAAGTGTTTGAAGCCGCTCTGAGAAGCCCCAGAGCAGAAGATTAACATCCTCGTCGCAACTAACATAATAAATATATCCTTGTGTTCTGTTACTGCACTTCATTTCATCATATAAATTACATATCATGATCAGGTCACCTTAATTTTGCATGATGTCATTATTAAAATAAAGTAATTATTACTTGCAGTGTATATAGAAATCCTTGCACATATATCTAATGCTAGAAACAAGTAATGATACCGATCATGCACATTTTTATGAAAGTTAACAATTCATGTATTCCTGTACCGAGTAAAAACTGTTGTAATAAATATTTCTGGACAATAGAGAAAGCTTTGTTTGTTTCTTGTATCATGATTACGTTGTTCATTTATTCGCATAAGGACACCCTGTAGATGTCACTTTACAAATATCAGTAAATTTAAGATATACAAATAAGGAATATACAAATAGCTGTACATTTCTCTTTACTATCTAAATTTTTATGTACAATTTCTAGGAATTTACATATATATATATATATATATATATATATATATATATATATATATATATATATATATATATATGTTTGCAGTTTCCGTTGATTTCCCTACTTCTGAATCGCAAATGGGTCCTCCTGTTACGGGACAACACTAAGCCCCACGTGGCGAGAATGACCCGGGACACCATTCTACTCCTTGGATGGGAAACACTATTGCATCAACCATACATCCCGGACATTGCACCTTCCAATTATCACCTGTTCCGTTCCTTGGACAATCACCTTAGAAGATGCCAGTTTAAAAAGCTAGTAGAGGTGCAAAATGCACTTGACACCTTCTTCGCTTCACGACCCACCATGTTCTATCGCAATGGAATCCATGGCCTTCCAGAACGTTGGCAGAAGGTCATGATGCTGATGGGGACTATTTTTGATCTTCCAGGTACGTCTTAGGTGACATATAGATGTTTAAAGATGGTGAGTGAAAAAGCGACAGAATTTTCTTGGTTAAAGATAGATAGCTATGGAGAGACCTTACGGATATATGTATATCCGTTTAAAAGTAAGATTTATTGCTATGACTGGATGAAAACGTTATGTTTAAACTAATAGCCTTCAGTTGACAGTTAAGGAATTAAGCTTTGTCTTTGTATGTTACGTTTACTGATGTGTATTCACTTTTTATCGTAAGATGGATAATCCCAACTTGCATCAACTCTGCGGAATATTCCACTTCCTTCTGCGTACATTACATTGCATATGCATATCAGAATATTTGGATTTTGAAATTACGCAATTGTTTTCAATTACATTTTTGGATTTTCCGTAGTTATCGTTGATAACGTAATTAGAGCAAAGTTCATATTCCAAAGCTTTGATGATGGATAATATAATGTCTGTTTAAAAATATAAGTTACAAAAATAAGCAAGAATATCCAGCGTAATATTGTATTTTTTTTTAAAAAAAATGTGATAAGAAACTCATTAGAGCAAAGTTTCTTCCTTGCAGGTTTCCACAATTTTCCATCTTCGTATACGTTCAATCTTTCGTCCTTCAGCAAAGGTTTATTCTACTGTTCTGTGCAGGGAAACATCTCTTCTACATTTAATCTGTATCCTCAGCCAAGGTTTAATTGTTGCTGTGTAGCACGATATATGAGCAAGGTACTCATAGACAGACGCACACTCCGAAATTTTTGTTGAGGAGGATCTAATACTACAACCACTATGTCTATATAGTATTGAACGGGTATTATTCTGTACCTGAAGACGACGATAAGTAATTGTAAAATATTTCCACCTATATTTTCATAGAAAATGGTAGAAAGAATTCAGATGAAGTATAAGATCAAATTTTCATGCTACATCAATGATTTCTTTGTTAAACAAGTATAATTTTGTTAAGAAAGTGTACACATGTATGTTGAGTTAGGAAGTTTGGGGTGGTGGACCCGGTGGACCGCAGGATTTTTCTCCAGGGGTCAAAGTTTGTAGTTCTTTTTCTATTAGTTAAAAAGAAATATTTATTGTCTTTTGCCTCACCTCACCTCAGTCCCAGATAGTGGAAGGGAAAGGATGTGCAAAGTAGTTGCCCAGAAGCTAATTTGTATCCACCACCCCGGTATTCACGGGGTAGCTCTAAACTAAAGGACAAATCCTTTCGTATCCGATGACCACCTAGTGCTGGGTGGATTCCGTGGCGAAAGAAGTCTGGAATCTTTATCATCCGAAGAAATCCTAAATCACACATTGCGCTTATTACACATTCACTTATTAAACTGTAACGCAAATGAAATATAATCGTTGGCAGTTCAGAATTTTATGCATTTTTTAAACTCAATGAGACATGAGTCACTTGATAACATTTTAGTCTATTGTTCACTACTATTGTTTCAATTTGTATAATACGGTGGCCTTTCGGTTTACAAACCCGTCAGTTATGGAAAAATTCGGTTCAGGAACAAGTTTTGTGAACATTTTTTTTTCCTCTCGGCTTATGAACGATATTTCAGAATACGAACGTATGCATGCTTGTACCGACAACTCCATGCGCCTAGTAATGCTTGGGCGTGTTTGCTTTAAACATTATCTGTCACAGTTCTGTGTTCAAAAACTATTCTTTATTCCTTTCAGGCCGGTAGCCATCCCAAAAATGGATGGGGGAGCGGTAGAAGTTGGTGGGGGGGGGCGATCCAATCATATTATAGTTTATCACCATATTATAGTTCATTTGCAAGCCTATCGTGAAAATTTTAGGGGGGTAGTAAAAATTTAGGAGGGCCCGCCTCCTAGACCCCCGTGAATACGGGCCTGGTTCCTTTCTGTACTTTTCGTGAATTTTAGCATTTATACTATTATATTTAATTTAGTGTTACTTATTTGTCTTTTGAAAAAAATCATGTAATTTTCATTCTTACAAGTAACACTCCCTAAGTGTAACACTCCGATTTTGATAAAATTTGGCAGGTAGACACTACACATAAAATAAACGAATACGTGTTATTTGTTTTCTGCAGAAAAACGGTTTTAGGAAGCAAAAGCCCCCACCCAAAATTTTGAAAGTTGACGCACGAAAGGCAAAAACAAGCGGACAGAAGTGAACGAAATTGTGTACAAATATTGCAGACGTAAAATGAGGAAAATACGGGTTTCGTATTTTCATGGAAAAAAACCGGTTGGGTGGGGCACGGACCCCTCCAAATCTTTGATCATGAAATATCATTATGTCAGATGTGTGTTAAGGAAATGAAGAATTGCAACAAAACTTTGTGTATTGAATACGCAAAAAAAAAAAAAAAAAAAACAAAGAATACGTTTTTTTATTTACTGCGGAAAAACGGATTTAGGGGGCAAAAGCCCCACCCAAAATTTTGAAAGTTGAAGCGCGAAAGGCAAAAACAAGTGGACCGAAGTGAATGAAATTGTGCACAGATATTGCAGACGTAAAATGAGCGAATGTGTGTTTCGTATTTTCCCGGAAAAAACGGTTCGGTGGGGTATGGACCCTTCCAAACCTTTGATCATTAAATATCAAAAGTGCTAGTAACAGTATGACAGATGTGTGTAAAGGACATGAAGAATTGCAACAAAACTTTGTGTAGGAACAATACGCAGAAAATAAACGAATAGTTTTTTTTTTAATTTTCTGCGATAAAACGGTTTTAGAGGGCACAAGTCCCCACCCAAAATTTTGAAAGTTGACGCACGAAAGGCAAGAAGAAGTGGACTGAAGTGAATGAAATTGTGTACAGATATTGTAGACGAAAAATGAGGGGATGCGGGTTTCGTATTTTCATAAAAAAAAAAACGGTTCGGTGGGGCACGGACCCCTCCAAATCTTTGATCATGAAATATCATTATGTCAGATGTGTGTTAAGGACATGAAGAATTGCAACAAAACTTTGTGTATTGAATACGCAAAAAAAAAAAAAAAAAAAAAAGAAAAAAGAAAAAGAAAAAGAAAAAAGAATACGGTTTTTTTTATTTACTGCGGAAAAACGGATTTAGGGGGCAAAAGCCTCCACCCAAAATTTTGAAAGTTGAGGCACGAAAGGCAAAAACAAGTGGACCGAAGTGAATGAAATTGTGTACAGATATTGTAGACGAAAAATGAGGTAATACTGGTTTCGTATTGTCCTGGAAAAAACGGCTCGGTGGGGCACAGATCCCTCTAAACCTTTGATCATGAAACATCAAAAGTGCTAATAACAGTATGTCAGAAGTGCCTAAAGGACATGAAGAATTGGAACAAAACTTTGTGTAGGGACGATAAGCAAAAGATAAACAAATACGATTTTTGTTATGCTGAAAAACGGTTTTAGGGTTCAAATAATAATAATAATAATAATAATAATAATAATAATAATAATAATAATAATAATAATAATAATAATAATAATAATAATAATAATACACTTTAGAACTCTTTACTTGCTATAGTTATTTGTTGATATTTTCCAGTTTTTGGCCAATTCAAGGCAAACATTTTTTGACATATTTCAGCAGTGTGCTCTGCCATGTATTCTAGTTGAGTTGAGTTGATTTAGAGTTTAAACTCCCTTTCAGCACCGAGGCTATGTGAGACGAGACCTACTAATTAACGTGGAATCCGAACCACATGAGCTCCCGCTGAAAATCGAACCCGGGTCTTCAACGCCAAAGGCGCGTACCCTAACCGCTTAGCCACGAAGGAGCTCTATCACGTATTCTTGTGATTACTGAGTACTATGTTGTAAAAATAAAACAGGAAACCATTCGTAATTTTACCACAGGAAAACTATAGTTATCATTTCCAGCAGGAAAATGTAATGCAGCATATTCACAATTTATTTATATGTTACTGGAGTAATGTATCTTCAAACTGTAACTCAAGAAAATCTGAAATGCGAGATCACGTCACTGTAACTATGGGTTCTTATAAATAGTAATGATAAATATATTTCATTAGAAAGTGTATACAGTATACGAGGTCTGGGTGGAAAATAACGACACTGGTGCCAAGAGTACGGTTTTTTGTAACTAAAATGTAAGTTATACGATGAAAACACAATTCTTTTCTCTTGAGATTTAAGTGATTCCCGACTCGGAAATTTTCGGGCACCTCCAAAAGCTGTCAAATACGGACACCTTCCTATTTCATGCTTTGTATATACCATACGGACACGGACACGGACCCCAAAATACAAATAGTCCGTACAAAATACGGTCATATGGCAACCCTAAACATTGATCGCTATAGAACAAAAACGGTAATAGATAACGAGGAGCGGCTTCTTAGAATCCATTAGGAGTACATTGCATCTCCATTCTTAACTCTATACTAAAACTAGAAGTGATAGTAATTCAGTACAATTTCCGGTTTAAATGTTGATCTACATAGAGCAAAAACGATATGAAATAACAATAATTGTTTTTTTTTTTTTTTTTAGAATTAATTTAGCGTTCTATGAATAAGTACAATCTTCCCTCTTAGTCCTCTACTCAAACCGGAAGTGGTAGAAATCAACCATTTCCGGTTTTAATATTGATTGCTATAGAGTAAGAAACCGTATTAGATAGAGAGAAGGGGCGGTATTCATAGAGAATTCGTTAATGAAGGGTTAGTCACAGACTAGTTAGTGGCATAGTAGCTTATTACTAAGGAAGGTGTACTTTTTGGTATTCAGAGTCTACTTTGAATACAACTAAAAATTTGATTTGAGTATGATTAACTAATATAATCTCAAAGCATCGGGTGAGGAAAATAAATGTGGCAACTACGGAAAAGAAGATGTGAGCATGCGTAGTCTGTAAACATGAAAATAAATGAAATACGAAATACGAAATGTGTCGCACAAGCTAAACCGTGGCTAAAAGGGTACCCTCTGCTCTAGATTAGTCACATGTGATTAACTTCGTGAACTACTACGTCCTAATCAGAAACTGTGAATACACTTTTGATAACAATCCGTTAGTCAAACCCGTAGTAAGTCTTTAATCAGACGTCAAAACGACTCTGCATAAAACCCAAGAAGTTTTCAGTAATTTGTTAAGCATTCCAAAAATACGTTCCATCTCTACTCTAATCTTTCTACTAAAACCGAACGAGTTATAAATCTACTACTAATTTCCGTTTGAATATTAATTGAGAAAATACCACTCGTACTAACTAAACTTCTTCGCTTTGTGTACATGCCACACTGCTACTTAATTTCAATTTCTTTCTTTCATTTCTTCTTATAGACTATGCTGATTAAGAATATTTCAGTTCTCATAGGTTTGCGTTACAGCTATCGTCTTCTTTGTATTGTTGAAATGATGAGTCATCATATCAGCACTTAGTTTGCAGGTTGTTTTATTTCCCTGACACCACAAATTTATTTTCTCAGCGGCTCTACCTTTTGATTCAGCGGAGCAAAAGGAAGAACAGCAACATGCGTTCAAGTCTGGATGTTCTACAAGTATTCATTTCAAGAAGAAATTCCAATGTCTCTTGGTTTGAATTTTGACTTTAGTGTTGCTTTCAGCAGCGAGGCTATATGAGACATTGACCTACAGCTGAACGTGGAATCCAAACCACATGAGATCCCGACTCCAGTGCCTGTTGTTGAATGACTTTTACCTTTTGGACAGTGTGGATTTATTTGTCCATTTTTTACTGTCGAGCAGGCACGTACACAGGAATTTATTTCGGGGGACGGGGTGCAGATCTTTTCAGGAGGTCCAAGTTCAATATGAGGATAAATTATATTAAAATTTGTAAAAAAAAAATCACTTCTAAAATTAGAATAAATTTACAGAAAAGTCGAAATATCGGGAAGGGTGTCTAGACCGCAGCTCTCACTGCCTGCGTACATCCCTGCTTTCGAGCAACGATAGGTGAGAAGAAAGTATGGTGATCGTGAAAAAAAAAAAAAAAAAAAATCAAATTCGGGATTTCAATTACTTTACGGTTCATGATTCGCCCAAAAAAAAGGAATTTTTGAACGTGTATCCATTCTTCTTCTAGGTGTAAATGCAGTACACTTGCCTTGAGGGCATGCTGTTCAGCGTATCAAGACCACATTTTGCACTGAACATTTCTATCATGTTCTCTAGTTATTTTTCCTTTTTTCTTTTCTTTTCGAATTTCCTTCCTATCCCCCATAATAAGAGAAGTTCACTGAAGGTTAAAATCAAAATTTATGATTTTCTTGGAAAGATTTTAATGATTTTGTTTATATTTCATATATTAGTATTCTACGTATTAACAACTTTACAATGTACACTCATGTCCAAAATTATTGTCGCATGTCTATAAATATAATTTGATAACGAATATACCCGGTATATTCGATTGATAGCGATGTTGTAGGAATATAATTTGATAACGTATTCACCCGTTGTATCTTATAATGTTAGTATGTGTATAATCAGCAAAGACATGTATGTAGCAAATTTCATGTCAAAAGAGCAGTAAATAAGAATAATAAAATCAAAATAAAACTATCTTGTCCATGCAGCAACATTTTGTTTTACTCATTCTAATTTTCGTATTTATAATTATTTTCCTATGAAATTTATCACAAATAAACATTTCCCGATTATACACACAGTATCAGTATTAAAAGTGCAATGCAAAATCATTATCATCTTCAATTCTTACAAGAAGACAGTTATAGTTTTACGACAATCATTTTGAACATAACTGTACATCGTTTTTCTAGGAAATATTTTGAAGGCGAAGTTTACTCTAATGGGTTGGTTCTTTCAGGACTATTTTCTCAAAATCGATTCATGTGGTTCTGTTCATATTTCACAAATAAATATTTAATTAGTAAATTTATAACAGGGATGGTCAATCTTTTTAGGTTTGAGAACTACTCTTCATTTGAGAAATTACTGACGGTCTACTTACTACTTATTTGAATAGAGACCAATAGTTTACAATTATCCTTAACCCAGGGACCATAGGCGTGTGGTAAGAACAACCACAGCCTCTCTAAAGCAGAAGGTTGTCCTTTTAAAGATGGACAAACTCTTCAAAAAAGTTTTTTTCTTTCTTCTTCCACCTTTTCCCTCCTCGCCCTTTGAAATGACAGTGTATATTTAGAAATCTCACAGATTCACCATATTGATATATATATAACAATGTGTTTCCTCATAAAGACTAACTTCTGTAATCCAAAAATAAGATTTTCTGCAAATAATCCGTTAAAAAAAAAGTTTTGTTGTATAGTGATATGAATCAGCATACTGGATGGGTGCAATGCTTTTGCGCACACTTTCTTCCAGCTTATCATTCCATGCAGATAAGAAGCAAAACAAATAATCATTTTAATGCTTTTGCGCACAAAATGGTATGCAACGTTGCCAATTCATTCTTTGATCTTAATATACAACATATTTTGTAGTTTTTTTTTGCAAAACAAGACAGGACTCATTTGATTAAATAAAATAAACTAATTTATCAAATTAGCTAAGTAACTCCAACTACCTTACTTTCTTGGCTTCTTCAAACACACTAACTCACTTATCTAACAGAATACATAGCGAGACAGCAAGTGGTTCCTGATTGGTTACCGCCAGCTAGCGGCAGCCAATCCCGTGACAGCTTCCAAAAGAGAACTACAAAAATGAACTTTTAATTAACAACTTTCACTTGGCAGTAGCTCGTTAATTAAAAGTTCGTTTTGTAGTTCTTTTTGGGTAGCTGTCACGTGATTGGCTGGCGGTAACCAATCAGGAACCACTTGCTGTGTCTGTGGAACTTGTTAACTACCTGATATGAATATATATACTGGAGGATATTGAGAATAATTGTAATCTGTTGAAACTGAGACGACAGTATGGACTTCGAGATATCAACTACGAAGAAAGGCGCACCATGCATAATAGTGGGAGGTTATAAATATCGTCGTTTCCGTGAAGGAAGAGAAGGATCAATATGGAGGTAAGTTAAAATAGACTTACTAAATTGGTGAGAGCAGAAACTTTTGTTCTTCTCAGATTGCATTGTGAACAATTTTAATTTCTACAGACTATGTTGACATTTATAATCCTTGAGTTTAAACGTAGCTTACTGTGCCTCTCCACTGGCTAAAGTAAGGTAATGAAGCAGTGGATGTAAACTAACTTAATACTCTAAGATTTCGAACGTTTTCGGTTTTGAATACATTTTCATACAAAAGTAGCAGAGGTAATCTATGGACCTTTTGGTGAGGCACCTGCTCACTATTGCTCCATCTACTAATGATTGTTTACTTACACCAAATCATTAATTTTGCAGGTGTACCTTGAAAACATGCTCGGCTACAATTAAAGTTGATGGTACTAAAAGCAGGGTATTACAGAAGGGAGTGGAGCATAATCATCAGGGGAGTATTGAAAATGTTAACAGGCATTTGTTGAGGGAAAACTGTGAACGTCGTGCTGTAGAATGCCTTGACGAACGGCCAAATAAAGTCATAAGAAAGGAGATTTCAAAAATGACAAGCTTGAACAAGCTTGATTATAAGGTTATGAAAACATGCAGAGAAGCAATGTATCGATCTCTGAGGAAGAAAATGCCCAGTAAACCAAAAGATATCACCGAAGCTATTCAACAATTGAAAGAAAGAACGAACGATATAACTATGGCTGGAGAAAGGTTTCTGTACGTCAATGAAGCAGCGCAAATAGTCCTTCTTACATGCAATGAAAACATCAGGTATGTGTTCCTTTTTAGTTGTTGTTGATTTTGATGTTGTTTTTATATAGTTGTTTCTATATAGCCCTAGTGAAGAAAATGTTTCGCTTCTACGTGTTCTTTATTCTTATTCGGTATTATTATTCCTTTATTATTTTTTCATTTCAGGTTCTGGTGTGATTTCCAGGACATGAATTGTTTGCTGACGGGACATTTGCATATTGTCCACGACATTTTGCCCAGCTAATGTTATATACCATTCACGGCTATAAGAATGGATATTATGTCCCTCTATGCTTCGCGTTATTGCCAAAAAAAGATAAACAGACTTACGAAGCTATATGGAAGATGGTTATCAGTTTAGACGCAAGAGTGACACTCAGATATATTTACACAGACTTTGAAAATTCTGCCATATAAGCTATCAGAGTGATGTTCCCAGACTGTGATATTCGTTTTTGCAGGTTCCACCTAGGTCAAGCATGGTGGCGAAAGATACAAAGTGATAGCGATCTCCGTAGTGCCTATTTAGATTCAAAGTCACAGTTAGGTATGTACCATTATGATTTGTGCCTTAGTTACTTTTCTTTTCGGTTTTATAGTTACTTCTTTAAACTGTGGACTTTTGAAATAACTCTACTATCATGACATTAGATTATGTCTTCTAAATATGAATTTCTGGCTACTACTCTAGGCAAGACTACTCTAGGAAATTTAAGTTGTGAACTACCCATAAAAAAGTCAACAATGTTAAACTCATTTTAATTTCTATGCTTTTTAGGTTCTTGGCTAAAGACATTTTTTGGACTCCCGTATTTATCTCCAGAGCAAATACCAGATGCCTTTGCCGATCTGATTTTGGTGGCACCTGACACCAAAGGATTTAGATTTTCAGATTATGTGCTGAACAACTACATCGAAGATAATTGCAGGTAATATTCTGGTTTGATAAATGTAAAAGATATAATGAATTTTGGGGGCAATAACAACCCTGTGGCTTACACCCGTTCCGATCTGGGAAAAAGCACTTAACTTAGTTTTAACTATTAAAGAATGATAAATATCAAAATTAAAGAGGGCGCATAGAAATAGTAAAGTATTATATGAAATGAGATCCGAAAATTAGTTTCTACTTTATAGCAGTTTTGGAAATCAAAATATTATTTCAAAATAAAAAAATAAACGGTGATAGGATATGGTATTCATGATTACCTTTTTTTTTCAGGTACCCTCCAGTGATGTGGGCTTGTGAACCACCTCCAGCACCTAGGACAACAAATGGACCAAAATCTTTCCACCGTCACTACAACAGCCAGTTCTATTCTAGTGCACCTGATGTCCATAAGGTAGTATCAGTGTTACTTGAAATACACCATGAAACACGTTTGAAGATCGCTTTGGTACTGGAAGGTGATTCGAAACCACAAAGGAAAGAAGAAATTCAAAGGAGAGAACAAATCATGAAATTATACAGGTACTTTCAAAACTCCACACACAGCGAAGTTTCGAGAATGAAATATCTTAAAGTTTCAAGGACACAAATTTCAAGGACTAAAGTTGTAAAAAAATGTACCATACAGCAGAATTGAATATAATAAACATTGAACAGCAGAATTGAATATTTCTTTAGTATCTTTCATATTTACCCTTATCCTCTAAAGTATTCAAACTGTGCGCAACTGCATGATTTGCTTAAGCATGATTATATTGAGATTTGGCAACGTCGCATTTAAAAACTGTGCGCAAAACCACGATTTTATACTTTTCGATCAGCTGTCAATCAACTACAGATTATCGTAGATCTTTGGGAGAAAACTGTGCGCAAACGAGGTGCACCATACTGAATGTGCATGTACAAAACTTCAGGCTTCTATCTTGAAAAGTAAGGACGGGAAAAAATTACCAATATGCTAAGAATATCCCCACAGTGCCCCATATTCCCGCATAAACAAGATCTCATGTAAAAATTTCCTGAGACATCCCTATTTATCATAGGATTATGGTTCGTATGTCATTCTCTTCAGAATAGAACAGCCTTTCAAACGGTACCATTCACATGTCTCCAACACGTATCTGAGAAGGGGGGGGGGGGGGAGAAATCGCGAAACAAGTATTTTTTTGTTAAAAAATAGCTCTTTCTTACTTTTTTTTTGCCCCTCCGGACATCCCTATGTTCACGCAGAGATCTGAAACAAATCTAAAAAATACTAAGGGGTGCACTGAATGTGTGTGCAAACTTTCAATCTTCTAGGTACAAAGGTAAGCCCGCCAAAAATAATTAAAATAGACCAACAAAAAATTATTTTTAAAGTTATAACGTCATCACCCCCTATATCTCGACGTAACGTGTTCTATAATGCCTCCAGGCTTCAAAATACGAAAAAAAAGCTTTATTAGTACTTTTTTAATAGAATAACGAAGATACTACCCTATCGTATAAAAATTACGATAAAATTTATAAGGGTTGTGTAAAAAAAATATCATGCGTACTTTTGAAAAACTCGATGGAAAATATTGTTTACGTTAAAAGGTATGTCGTTCACTGCCCATAATTTTTATTTTACTGGAATAGTTTGTTTGTTTATGTATTTATGCTCTGTTATGTAAAAGAAACTGTTGTTATTGATCTTCTAACAGGCTGCTGCGATGGGTCCCTAGTTCGACCCCAATCCAAGTAAGTTTATGGTGGACAACACCGTGTCCGTGGGTTTTCTAGTGGTTCTCCTGTTTTATTCTACATTTCCATTTCACTAACTATCTAATCATCTTTCACTTTCATTACTCACCCATCTCCTGTAGTCTAAAGTGCATTAAATTAAAAAATTCATTTAATTTTCATTGAAACACTATTTATAATAATAATAAAATATAGTAATAATAATAATAATAATAATAATAATAATAATAATAATAATAATAATAATAATAATAATAATAATAAATAATATATGTAATGTTTACTCATTTATAGATGTATTGCGTGTATAATAATAATATATGAAAGATTTTTTCCTTGGTGAACTCAGCTCTCGAAATTGGCGTTGATTGATGAACTGAAGTTCATATAATGTTACGTATTATGCGTGACGTCGGTTAAAATAACGGAGAAACACCTTTGAATACCCAGGAACAACGTTAAATGGAAATTACGTTCATCAATATCTATCAAACGAATAAACATGTTGAAAATGCTACTACCTATTAACTGGCGCACTATAAAGGCAATTACGGTGATTGATTGCTTGGCTAATACATCAAAATTGCTTTTTATTTCCATCAATTACTTTGAATTTTATTATTAATAATGATACGTATTGTTTTCTTAATCTGTGACAACGACTTTCCGATACTTTCTCTTTTTGATATGTAATCTTCCATTCGGTTATCTCGTTCACAGTTTTGTTCACCAATCATGGCTCATAACAGTAGTGGTAAGAGAGAACATTCCTTCACTGAGATTTTATTTTTTATTTTTATTTTTATTATTATTTTTTTTTTTACAAGTATTGTCTCCTTCTATCATATCGTCACACTACTTGTGGCTAATAGAAAGGAGAATATTTTGTCAACTAAAGGAGCATTCCTCTAACTTTTTTTATTTACTAGGTACGTTATAAAGCACAAAATTTGAGCGAAATTAATATGAAATAAAATGAAATATTTGAGTCTAATGTCCCACGATTATGCCTGTGAGGCTAAGGGAGACGATGATTAAAGTAAGTGAATGAGGATGGAAGAATTGGCGGAATGAGAAAGTGGGAGGAGATGAGATTATCCCGAGAAAACCCACGAGCACCATGTTGTCCACCACAAACTTACTTGGCCGGGAAGCGAACCAGAGACCCCACACACCAGAGGTAAGCGCTCTACCACTGAGTCACCGTCCCCCCTTCACTATGGTAACCCTTGTCTAAAAGCGAAAGTGGTAAAAAAAAAAAAAATATTATTGTAAATTTGTGTGATGCCTGGGCGTTCGGCTTCTGATTACGAAGCGTTATCTTTTGAGTTTCTCTAAAGAGCATGGGGAATTTTTAACTGTTCCCGAAGTTTCTGTGTTCGTGTCTCTGTTGTGTTGATTAAGTATAATATTAATAAATATAAGCTTAGAATCCTTTCCCGTTTGAAATGAGTTTTTAAAAAAAACTGTAATACAGCGCCCTTTTAATGCTATATAGGCCTATAAAAAGTCCTTTCATAAAAAATGACCACTATGAACAAATTTTGATAAATAGTTCCAACGATTACAGAAAGCAAATATTTTATTAACGTATAAATATCTGTCTTCGGAAGACGGAAAGAATATATTGAGAACTAGTATGAGAATATGGATAGATCTAGTAGTCGAGATGAAGAAGAAACTACCGTAAGTAATTTACAATCCTTTGAGGTGAGTTCGAAAATGCTATATCTGAGATGAGAAATAGAAGTGCAACTGACAAATTGAGAGGGCAAGAAACAAGTAATAGAGGGTGGCAAAAAAAAAGTAGGTATACACCCCTGCATTGATCAAGTATAATATTCTAGTTTATGGGTTTATTTGCTTCGGCTATACCAAGCTTAAGATTTAAGTAAACTAATAATAAAGAAACTAAGTCTACCTGATGGATAACAATATGAAATGATATAAAATGCAGTACGGTACTGTATACTACTTTTCGGCCACCCTGTATTATTCTGTAATAAAATATGTGAAACGGATGAGTGGTCGAAAGATTTATTGAAAATCTTTAGTTAAAAAAAATCGAGAGATATATTCCTTTAATTTAACATGTAACAATTATGCTACGAAGCTAACTGAGACGGTGATGATGATGATAATGAACAAAATACTGGCATCAAGACACTGGGAGGAAATTTACATATACTTGAGAATTTGGCCACCACAAAGACCATTTGGCGCGAGCTGTAATCGAACCAAGAACCCCAACTAACAGAGGTGAATGCTCAACCACTGAGCCACTGGTCTGTAATGTCACAATATGGACTGCAACAGATCTGTTTATTTTCAATCACATTTTAGTGTTTCAAGTCTCAATCAGAAGGATTGAAAAGGAAAAACTTATCAATCTTTTTTTTTTTTAAAAAAAAAAAAACTACTTCTGGGGTGACTATAATAATCATTTTAAATATTATGATAACGCGAATTATAACTTCTGATCGTACATAACATTCATAATTCAACGAACTTAAAAATCTCGTTAATGTCTGTGTGTGTGTGTGTGTGTGTGTGTGTTTGTGTGTGTGTGTGTGTGTGTGTGTGTGTGTGTGTGTTTGTGTGTGTGTGTGTGTAGGAAAAAAATAAATGAAATCTTTAAGTTTTATGTCCCATGGTTATGCCGGTTAGGCTAAAGGAGACGGTGATGATGAGAGATGAGTGAAATGGCAGAATGAAGAAAGTGGGAGGAAACGGGAGAACCCGAGAAAACCCATGAACACGGTGTTTGTCCACCACAAAGTCCACACGGGTTGAGCTGGAATCAAACCAGGGACCCCAAGCACCGGAGGTGAACGCTCTACCACTGAGCCACCGCGCCCCCTTTGTGTGTGTGTGTGTGTGTGTTATTTACGAATTTTTCAGTTTCGAGCCCTCCATTTTGAGCATATGTCTTCGTAAAACATCATATCGTAGAACGCTTTAACAGAACTCTTACACAAAAAATGTGGAAAAAATTTAGTACTCAAAGAAATTGGATAGAAAACTGGATAGATATATTACAAGAATTGTTTAACGAGTATAATAATAAAGTACATAGAACAAATGGTATAAAACCCTGTAGAAGTTAATAATAAAAAAATAATTCTTTTTAAGTTCGTTCTGGCAATGCTCTTGGAGCATTGTCAACTGGTTCTTTACAAGAATAATCTCAAGTTCAGTTCTGATAATTTAGTGAGGTTGCATTTAATCAGATCCGCATTATATGCCAGGTAAGCATATTTATCGGCTGAAGTAGCTGCTTAGATAACCACTTTCCGGATATTGTGTGATTTTAAAACTGCTTTAATCACAGAAATTTCGCTGCTTCGTCAATCATACGAATTGTTAATTCTTGGCTTATCGCATTAAAAAAAATCTAAAATAACATGCGTAGATTTAAAGTTTAGAGGTCAGACCGTATCAGCTATAAACAGGTTAAAGTCTTCGTTTATCTTCTACACATTATAATATAAATTTTCCGTATAATATTCAAACGTTTTTTTTTTTTTTTCGCAAACATGTCCTTGAAAATTGTTGAAAGAACGGTGTGATTGTCATATTTTTTATTGTACGTATACAACTTCATGTTTGGGTTCACCTCATCAATCCAGAGAAGATACGTCAATTTAAAAAACAATGATTTGGACAATCAATCAATGTACTTGATGTGTTCGGCGATCCATAACTGTTAGGTCTAGAGAAGAAAAATAGTCTGTATTCTTACTTCAGAGATTCTGTTGCACGTATTTTCCCTTCTTGAATAGGCAAAAGTAAAGGGAGTGTCGTGTATAAGTGGTAGATAGTGGTGGCGTGTATTAAATTGAATTTCAAAGAAGCAAAATTAAATTTTACAGTCAAATATTGTTGAAAGGCACTATTCTTCTTAGTAGAGAGTTCACTTCACAGGTTCATATGTGACATGCGAAAGGTTTCCGGTTCAATTTCAAACCACGTAACAATAAAGTCTCCCTTTATCATTACCTTTCTCTTGTTTTCTGTCAGTATCTTCATGGGATCCACCCTTCACTATCATCTGTTTATTTACATTTGTTCTTTATAATTCATCTCCTTTAGCCGACAGGGCAATAATTGTGTTGTTTCACATTTATTTCTTGTAAACTAGCAAAGCTCATGTAAGCGTCAATGTAATGATATAAAATGTCGAAAAAAAATCGAAACTCTTATTAGATATATCGATAACTATTTTGCATATTTAATTTTAAAATATTGAGAATAATGAATTGTGTAGTCTTTGTCAGGGGCGGATTCAAGGGAGGGCGATCGCCCCCCCCCAGAAGAGGAAACTTTCTTATTTTATATATAGGTAAAACCTATCCAAGAGTTTGGAGCTCTTAAAAGTAGCTCTAAGTAAAACCCATCCAAGAGTTTGGAGCTCTTAAAAGTAGCTCTAAGTAACAGTATTACAACTCACCTGCCCCCCAAAAAGGCCATCCTGGATCCGCCCCTGATCTTAATATACTACCATGGTTATTCCTAGAGACGTAGGAATACACAGCGTACATTGTAACCCCTAAATACAGATGGAGGACGTTGTACTTTTATCATCCTATTCATTATATTAAGTTATTCTTTTCGCATATTACTTACGCTCAATTATAAATTATACAATATTATTATTGTTTATTGAAAAAAAAATTTCCAAAGAAAATAGATATACCAATGTATGGATCTCATTATGCTGAACAAAATGGTATTATGACCTCATTCGTAGTTTTAAGAGAAAATCTAACTTTGTTTGGTAAACTTAAACATTCACGTTCTACGATAAATCACGCCATCTATTAAGATGAAACTAAAGTAAGTCAGCTTCCTCTATTGTCTCCATATTGTAATAAAGTCTATGATAAATTTCAGTCCCCTTCTCACCCTCCGACCAGAGATGTTGGATCATCCTTGATGTTCCTTCTTGGTGCAAACTGCTAGCGGGACACTTTTAAGGGACAGTAGATGCACACATGACCAACTTGAATGAAAGATTTGTTTCTTCATGCATGCTGGAAGAATTTTTTGCCCACATACGTACCAAGTTGCTGTCCAACTTACTAAAAGATCATCCATCGTTAACGACCTTGGCATTATGGAGGATAGAGTCATGTGATTTCTTCCGCTATCGTGATTGGCGGATCTCAATATAAAACAACCAACTTGCATGGACGAACACATATACTGTAACCATGCATAAAGAACGGCAAAACCATCATGCATGTTTACAAAAAAAATTGAAAGCTTTCAACATGCATGAACGAGGCCATACAGGATCAATTAGCCTGTTGTTTTATCATTTTTCATGCATGTTGGAAGGTTTCTTCATGCATGTGTCTGCGTGTATGGGTCCCTTCACGCTGTAAATAACCGGAAGGCAAATGACGATCGGGATCAAATTTCGCATATGTGATCAGAGTCGTACTAACTTAAAATACACATGCACAGAGTGCAGTATGACAACCTTGAGGTTGTGTTACGGTGAAAGTGTAGATAATTTTTGACTCACTCGTATAATAGGATTCCGTCTTACAAATCTTGTATGTTTTGTTATTCTGCTATGCAGTGAAATTTTTCTACTGTGCTTTATATAGAGTTAAATGCAATACATGTGAACTTCCTATATATATGTGCAGCTCGTGCTCGTGTTCATGCGTTAATCTTTCAGTATTACTTTTGATGCTGCTTACTATTCAAAATTCTTAATTCTAAATACAACACTGAGAGCTACTTGTAAAAGAAAGGGGCATATACAACAAATATTAAATCCCTCATAAACTAAGGGAGCATCCCTTTCATTTTCTCCTTAGTTTCTTTACACTTCCTTTGTATATTCCTCAAATTGACGCCCTTCCTTCTCCCCTGAAAAATATTTCCCAGACTATTAAATATATTTAGATGTTTAAATTTACCTGTTTAAATTTGCTAACGATATTAACTTCTCACTTCTCATGTCAGTACGTCATTCATTGTTAAGCATAATTTCCGTTAGCTAAGCACTTTTGAGATATCAGCTCACGATCTCCAAAATAAGATCTAACACTGTCATCAGGCACCGTGTCACGTTCATATTATTATTGTTTATTGAAAAAAAAATTTCCAAAGAAAATAGATATACCAATGTATGGATCTCATTATGCTGAACAAAATGGTATTATGACCTCATTCGTAGTTTTAAGAGAAAATCTAACTTTGTTTGGTAAACTTAAACATTCACATTCTACGATAAATCACGCCATCTATTAAGATGAAACTAAAGTAAGTCAGCTTCCTCTATTGTCTCCATATTGTAATAAAGTCTATGATAAATTTCAGTCCCCTTCTCACCCTCCGACCAGAGATGTTGGATCATCCTTGATGTTCCTTCTTGGTGCAAACTGCTAGCGGGACACTTTTAAGGGACAGTAGATGCACACATGACCAACTTGAATGAAAGATTTGTTTCTTCATGCATGCTGGAAGAATTTTTTGCCCACATACGTACCAAGTTGCTGTCCAACTTACTAAAAGATCATCCATCGTTAACGACCTTGGCATTATGGAGGATAGAGTCATGTGATTTCTTCCGCTATCGTGATTGGCGGATCTCAATATAAAACAACCAACTTGCATGGACGAACACATATACTGTAACCATGCATAAAGAACGGCAAAACCATCATGCATGTTTACAAAAAAAATTGAAAGCTTTCAACATGCATGAACGAGGCCATACAGGATCAATTAGCCTGTTGTTTTATCATTTTTCATGCATGTTGGAAGGTTTCTTCATGCATGTGTCTGCGTGTATGGGTCCCTTCACGCTGTAAATAACCGGAAGGCAAATGACGATCGGGATCAAATTTCGCATATGTGATCAGAGTCGTACTAACTTAAAATACACATGCACAGAGTGCAGTATGACAACCTTGAGGTTGTGTTACGGCGAAAGTGTAGATAATTTTTGACTCACTCGTATAATAGGATTCCGTCTTACAAATCTTGTATGTTTTGTTATTCTGCTATGTAGTGAAATTTTTCTACTGTGCTTTATATAGAGTTAAATGCAATACATGTGAACTTCCTATATATATGTGCAGCTCGTGCTCGTGTTCATGCGTTAATCTTTCAGTATTACTTTTGATGCTGCTTACTATTCAAAATTCTTAATTCTAAATACAACACTGAGAGCTACTTGTAAAAGAAAGGGGCATATACAACAAATATTAAATCCCTCATAAACTAAGGGAGCATCCCTTTCATTTTCTCCTTAGTTTCTTTACACTTCCTTTGTATATTCCTCAAATTGACGCCCTTCCTTCTCCCCTGAAAAATATTTCCCAGACTATTAAATATATTTAGATGTTTAAATTTACCTGTTTAAATTTGCTAACGATATTAACTTCTCACTTCTCATGTCAGTACGTCATTCATTGTTAAGCATAATTTCCGTTAGCTAAGCACTTTTGAGATATCAGCTCACGATCTCCAAAATAAGATCTAACACTGTCATCAGGCACCGTGTCACGTTCAACGAACCAGCTATGGAAGAAAAAGGAAGTCAAGGATACTGTACGACTTAGGCAAGCAGACAGGACAAGGATAAACGCTGTGATCTTGAAAAGACTCTGAAAGCTAGTTAAGAGCCACTTCACGACAAAGGTAGGGAACAATGTCTTTTCTTTCTCCAGCCAAAAATAGCCATGCTCTCGAAACGAGATTGGAATAATTAACTCACTCGTGTATCGGGAGCAAATTAATCAAATCCATTGTCAATCATTCTAGAACATAATAATAATAATAATAATAATAATAATAATAATAATAATAATAATAATAATAATAATAATAATAATAATAATAATAATAATAATATCTTTATTTTTAACGCTACAAACAGTTCTTAGGCAAAAATAAAGCCTTTATGTTATCAATACATAACATATACTTGTAGTTGGAAGCGTATCTGGAGTTTGAGCTTGAATTCTTGGACAGTGGTGGATCTAGAAGGTAAAAACTGGGGGGAGGGAGCAGAAGCTTGACTATGATAGGTATATCCTCTCTCCCCTCGTTCCGAAGTTATTGACGAAAGAACGTGTAACGTATGTGTTATCTCATCGCTCCGAAGATAAGAGTGATAAAACAATTGATCGGACATCATGCCACTTCTTATAGCAATTCATGAAGAAAATGGATGCCAATGTTAAACACGTAAATTCAGCATTGTTAAAATAAATAAATAACATTAAACTAGCCATGTATTTTGTTGCAACCGATATAGATTATTTTGATACCTTGACTTCAAATTTAAAAAAAAAAAAGAAAAAAAAAAACAACTGGTTAAAGACAATTTGTCTTTCATTGAGTTGTATCTGTGGATCTGTGGATAACAAATGCAGGGCTCCTCAGAGAGAGGCGAGCGAGGGCGGGAGGCAGGTTTACGTATTAAACAAGACCATACATCCGATAAGTATAAGCTGTAGGCACCTTGCGCTTCCAGGCTACAGTATGTTCTCTCTCTCAAGTCAATCGATAAATATCATTAAAATGTTGTTCAATAGAAAAACGTACGTGTTACCGGTATTATGTCTAGAAAGACACAAAAACAACACTAAATTTCCAAGTTTGAAAATTAGACTATGTGTCAAAGCAGCTAGTAGAATTAATTATTTGTCATCTGAGTGCTAGAACGAGAGATATATCAGAGGGAGTCCAGAGAAAACTTCCTGTGCTCATAAATAAAAGTTGTGAAATTATTATATGCTAAAGTAATGATACTCCATCCGTACACCATCCGTATGCTCATGTTTTATCAAATACTTTTATTCCAACTCTACAGAAGGACTGCATTACCACAATGTTCCTAAAAGAAAGATGCACCTTCATTAAATTTTACAAGTCAATTCTGAAAGGCAAGTTTCCCAGTTCTCTTTAAAAAGTGTAGGGAAAATTACTGCACTTCAGTCGCATTCCTTGAAGAAATTAAATGATTTTTTTTTTTAAGTTTAACCTCCCTCGGATACGCCCTTTAGGCTGAAGGAGATGGATGATTAATGAAAGTGAATGACTGTAAAATTAAATTTTTATACTCCCTCATTGGGAATCAAACCCGGGATCACGCGCTAACGATTAGAAACTTAGATGACTTTCATATTTCTAAAGTGAAAACGTATTTGAAATCTCTCCTGGCCGAAACTCAAGAAGAAAATTTGTGTCGACTAGAGATCTGCACGGGTTCGAGCCGAGCCCGCGGGCCGGACTTGGGCCTACAAAGCATATATCACTTCGGGCTCGGGCCTGGCTCGGGACGTAAATTTTTAAATATACAAACATATTTTTCGGGCCTTTTCGGGCCTAACTTTATAAATGCACTGTGCAACGATATCAGACTGTTCTTTCTGGAGAACTTTGAAAGCACAACTGCAGAATTAAACCTCTAATTGCTGTAATAAAAATACAATTTTGTGTTAATTAAGTTTCTGTAATTCGGGCTTATTTCGGGCTCATTTGATTATCAGATGCGCTCGGGTCGGGCTCAGGTCTAAAGGCTGAACCATATTTCGGACTCCGGTCGGACTTCATATTATAAATTCAGGGCCGGGCCGGACTAAAAATTCCGGCCCGTGAAGACCTCTAGTGTCGACAGATAAACATACGTTTAAAACATAAACGCAATAATCATAAAGTTTGTTGAAACTTAATCTTGATTTAGACTTACACTTACAAGAATCGCACAATTTTCTAAACAAGTGTTTTCCAACCTTTTCTTTATGGTGACATCGTATTAGTACACACAGTTTACACGACACCGTAGGTGCCTACCAATAGAAATTTTTCTTGTGAGGATCCAAATTCGAAATATTGGAGGGGTCTGGATGAAGTGGAGACTCTGGGATTGCTCCCCTGACGCAGATAAAACACAAATATAATATTTAGAAGTTACGAAGTTGTGAGAGAGTTCGAAACCAGTGGAACCCCCAGTGAGTGCGCCTCTGTACGATACCAATTCACTATTTTTTCTCCACATACCAGACACCCTTCTTCAATACAGCACGTGAAACTCATTTTTTAATTAGTCCTCGCAATTCAGTACTAAAAGACACCCATGTTCGGAAACTCTGTTCTAAAGTATTAACCGTGAAACAATCTATTTGCCATTGACATCGTAATTCCCGCCTTTTATATGTTGTTCCTTTTTATCATGATTTTTTTCCCCTCTTACAATCAGTTTAATGCATAATAGAACCTCACTGAATTGTCGATTCTACTATGTTTTTCTTGCATTGGCAATTTCCACGCATATATTGCTATCGATAAGACGTTTTCATTACTGTAGGAATGGGTAATCAATCCCATATTCAGTAACAACTATATAATTTATGACATTCTTTATTAAGTGCAAAGCAGATCAGGTCAATTATAACCTCTAAAGTGCAACTTGGAAAAACCGTTGGATACACTGCACCGGAGAGACTCGATGTTTCCCTGTCTCCCGCTGTCACATAGTAAACGACGATGAACACAACACAGGCGCCCTCAGCCAAAATCGGCATTGTTATATTGGTCAAGTAATACTGTCTAGGTATGTATCAAAATACACTGTTTACTAACAGGTTGTATCTATTATTGTCTATCTTTTCCTTACGGTGACACACATGGGCGTCTCTGGCGGGGGGACGAGGGGACGCGTCCCCCCAATATTTTGAAATACGAAATATTCAATATTTTATTTTAATTTAATTTATTTAGATACTCACTAGCAGTTAGATCATTTCCTTTGATGTCCCCCCCAAATTTTACGTGCCAGAGACGCCAATGGTGACACATATATTTTTTACACACATAAGGCAGAATAGGATAATAGCGGTAACCAACTTTAGTATATAACAAGACACGAAGTTAATTATTCTTAATTCGTTTAATTGTAAATGTAGGCCATTGTAGAATGCCCCCTTTTCAGCTGCGAGGTTATATGAGACTTACGGGGGCTGTTTCTTAAAACGTGGAATTCGAACCATTGCTCGAGATTGTATCCGAACGAATGTATTACTTCATTCGAGCAACGTGTCCTGCTCATCTTAATAACAATAAAATAATATGAAAGAATCTTAACAATATATTGTAATTTTTCAATAAGAATTACAATGAATTAATAGCAAACTGCATTCAACTATTAGTAAATAAACAACCTTAAAATGGCAATATAATTGCCAGTAATTTATGTAAGCTGTGATGTAACTTTTAAAAATACTCTTAAACTATGCTATGCATAAGTATAGGAATGGCTATATTTGTCCATCTGTCTGTCAATAGACATCAGAGTAGAACCGTAAGAGGTGGCAAGAAATGTCTCATATGTCTCGTGTGTCTGTATTTGTTGTACAGTCAGCGACAAAAGAAGTTGAACCACTGACTGATATAACTTCATTAGGTCTCGTACAGTACTTTTGCTAACACAAACGACCGGACAGATGCAACCCAACTTACACGTAACTTTCAAGCAATTGGTAAACGTGTAGAGCACTGAAACAGGATTGATCTCTATTATTTGGAGCATAGTGCCATTTTTTGAAAACCATAACAACCAAAGCTCTGTGGGGACTGGATTATTGTTTTCGAAACAAGAGCAGAAAGTAATTGAACAAAATGGTGTATATGTAATTACATAATGATATTTTTAAATGAAAACAATTGACCTGTTAATTTTGACCTCCAAGTGCTGAGACTACCTGATACCGGTACTACCAAATCCTAATTTACGATATCCGACATTAGCCTTATTTTTCTACAATACACTATGCATATTTGTTAAAGTGTTAGGTTGAATGAATAATAAATTAATTGAGATTTAATGTGCCTTTCCAGCACTATTTATTTTATGTAACACACTGTTAAAAATCATTTCTTAAATTAGAGAAACCGTTTCTTATCTGTGCACCGAGACAATATTTTTTTAGAAATGAAATTTGGCAATTCTCATTCATAAGGAAAGTAACAGTATATTTTCTTGTTTCGCTTTATACAACCCAGGGGCGGATCCAGAACCGACCTCCGGGGGGGGGCGGTGGGTTGTCATACTGCTGCTTAGAGCTACTTTTAAGAGATTCAAACTCTGGGATGGACTTTATATAAAATAAGAGAATTTCCTCTTCGGGGGGGGGGGAGCGATCACCCCGATCGCCCCCTGGATCCGCCACTGATACAACCTCATCTACTTTTCTTCATTTCTCATTAATGAGAGTTTCAAACTCTTGTTTATAAGAAAATATATTCTCGGTGCACAGATAAGAAACGGTTTTAAGAAAGTATTTTTAACAGTGCAGGAACTCTCAAGTGCATTACGAAACAGTACTTGAGTTTCAAATAATAATAATAATAATAATAATAATAATAATAATAATAATAATAATAATAATAATAATAATAATAATATAAGGTGTAAGACCTACTCCAGGATTTAAACTCACGAACACATGATTAACAAATTGTTCGCCCAAACTGCTTGACTATTTCGTACACTACTTCCGACTTGTTTCGTGTAAAGTGGTCATCTATTCCACACTAGGTTTTCTGTTCCGCAGTCAGGTACGACTGAATTTGCGGCAAATAATTGGAAATTACATCTATTGCAATGTACAAACGTATTTCTCGCACAAGTCACACTTACTTGCACATCAGAATAACTGATTAAAAAAAAAAAGTTGAATCTATGAAATTGTTATAATTGTTTATAATAAGAAAGTAATAATAAAATTGCAATAAATATGATCTAAATAATAAAAAAATTGATAAAGAAAATTAATTAACTCAATTAATGGTCATATTTTTATAGGGTCTTAGTTGCTCGTCCAGACTTTACATGAAGGAATTTTAGCTAAGTAACAGTTTTTGTGTGAACTTCAGAAACTGATTAGCGTAGTTGAGTAATTTGCACATTGGATTTCTAAGCAGAAGGTTCGGGTTCCAGTCCCGATAGGTTCGAACTTCTTAATACGGTTCAATTTGAATTTCAGTCGTTACTCAGTGAAATAAGCAAGATTTTTTTCCAGTGAAGAAGGAAAAAAATGTTGAAATGGGGAGAATGACGAGAATTGGAGTAGAACCATGAATCGAAACAAAGATCTAAACTCATTTCCTTCAATTGTTACTGATTTCATATTTTCAGTTTATTTCAACCATTTTCTAACTTATGTATGATCAGTTGTTTTTTACCTTTCTTCTCATATATAGTATCTAGTGAAATAATACATTATAAACAACACGAGTATAAAGCCATTTATATATAACATTCATTGGACAATATGCTCCAGAGAATAGAGATCAATCTTAAAGTGGATACTTTTTCTTCGTTCACAAATTACACAGCGAAAGCCTGTTTCTGTGCTGCACAGGCTTACCAACTGCTTGAAAGTTACGTGGGTTGCATCTATCCAGGTGTTTGTGATAGCAAAAGTACTGGACCTGACGTAATGAAGTTATATCAGTCAGTGGTTTAACTACTTTTGTCGTTGACTGTATATGTATGGAAGGATGGATTCAGTAAACCAAAGATATGGTCTACCTTTGCTCTTGACTCTGTGATTTCAAGAAGAAATTGTAAATCAACTACTATTAACTTACTATCGGTTTCAGTATTGGCCTATATAGAGTGAAAATGGCAGGGATAGTGTGAAAAAATGCTTTTCTGATATGGATTTAGTGTTTTCAAGTATAGGTTTCTCCCGCATTAACTTTCCATTCAAACCCAAAGTGGTAGAAATCTAGTAGAGCTTTCAGTTTCATACTAATTTCTGTTGACCAATTGGCTGGGAAACCCGTGTTCAATTCCCGGTGGGAGCTCATGCGGCTCGGATTCCATGTTAATCAGTAGATCCACGTCTCATATAGCCTAAGTGCTGCAAGGGACGCTAAATTCAAAACCAAAACAAAATCAAAATCCTATAGACCAAAGAAATGAGTTTCGTTTCACATTTTGTGAAACTACTTTAGGCTTCCACGTTATACGAACTTAATGCTAAAACTGGTCATTGTAGATTTGTAACTTCCAGTTGTGATACAAGAGATAAGAACAGAGAGATGAAAATTATTCTTTGGATGCTAAAGAAATATCAAAAAGCCATTTCTTGTTGTCTCTAATCGCTTTTGTTATATGGAGATTACTATTCAAACTGCAAGTAAGTTTCTAGAACATTTGGTTTTAGTTTAGAGATTGTAACACCCCTTCCACCTAGCCTCGCCTAATCGAAACCATATTGAGAGTTTATTAAAAAAAAGAAGAAAACAAAAATGAAACAAACTGTCAATCTGGGCTCAGATAACAAAGCCTGGCAGAGAGGGCTTGGGAGCGCGGAGTCGAGCCGTATCGCGTAATCTACTCAGAAAGTACAGGCAGGAATTGCAGATCCAATATTTCTCTTTCAGGAAGGTAAACACATCAAACACAAACTGAATAAACATGGACACAATGTTTCAATTTGAAATATAACAATTTTATTGACAATGGTGGGTGGTGTATATGAACTAAATCTTTAGGATAGCGCATATACACTTAGATTAAACGTGCAATAAATAACGTGCACTATTATTATTATTTGTGAAACTACTTTAGGCTTCCACGTTATACGAACTTAATGCTAAAACTGGTCATTGTAGATTTGTAACTTCCAGTTGTGATACAAGAGATAAGAACAGAGAGATGAAAATTATTCTTTGGATGCTAAAGAAATATCAAAAAGCCATTTCTTGTTGTCTCTAATCGCTTTTGTTATATGGAGATTACTATTCAAACTCCAAGTAAGTTTCTAGAACATTTGGTTTTAGTTTAGAGATTGTAACGCCCCCTTCCACCTAGCCTCGCCTAATCGAAACCATATTGAGAGTTTATTAAAAAAAAGAAGAAAACAAAAATGAAACAAACTGTCAACCTGGGCTCAGATAACAAAGCCTGGCAGAGAGGGCTTGGGAGCGCGGAGTCGAGCCGTATCGCGTAATCTACTCAAAAAGTACAGGCAGGAATTGCAGATCCAATATTTCTCTTTCAGGAAGAATGCTTCTCTGTCAGTAATTTGAGTAATTTAAAAAAATCAACTTTAACTTTAATAGCAGCATCAAATCTTCTTCTCAATTCCACTTTTAATAATATTATTTTAAGAATCGAGAGTCAATGATTAATATTCTCACAAAAAATTCGACTTTTAATAATAATAATTCTCATGTTCATTTTTATGAATATCTACTACTCAAATTCAATTTCATTCATAAATTGAAATTTCTTCTGAATAATATTTCTGACAATATTTTCAACAATTTCACATTGATATTAATCCAAAAGTTAGCAAATAAATTGATCTTGATCAAAATTGTTACTTTTAAGGCTAATTACAACTTTCGAGAGAAAAATTCGAGTATATTCGTATTTCGAGAAAAAAAGCTAATCTCTTACCCCTTTTAAATATATTGTCAAGTAGCTGTAGAGAAAAATACTTAATTAACAGAAATACTGGATCCGCAGGTGGTTCAAGTCTTAGTTCGATGTTTCCGACTAAAGTAGAAAATAAGAATCGCCACTTAAATCTGGGAGGAATTTTATTACTAGTGGAAAGCAAAGGTCCGCGAGTTTAATCCCTCTAGAGACAAAACTACACACAACCGCACAGTCCACACTTTCAACGAAACACTACTACTTTATAAAGAAATTAGAGTAGCAACTCACCCAATTTTCAGAATACTTAATGGTTTACCTACAGACTTCCTTCCTCTCGTAGGACACTTGACCTCTTTGACTAACGAAAGACTAACCACGTTAGCAATTCTTTGTTCTGTGCCAGAAGTTTTGCTCTTCAGACTTTCGAGATTCTGACCAATTCAAACATCAGATCACGTTATTACAGATTTCACCATCGGACAAATCTTTTGGATTGCCAGAAGAAAAGATGTCTAAACCAGCAATCACTTCAGACTCTAACAAGAATTGCCCAGCACTACAAATTTTCTCTCCTTAATAAATTTCTTTTTTTTTGAAAAAAGAAATATTCCAGAAAGATAAGGAGTGAGGAAATAAACACAAATTATATGTCAAATTCACTCTCTGACTCCGAATAATAGAGCTAAATGAGGGATTACTTTCAATGCTCACTTCCCCTCTATAACTCTGTAAATTTCCACATGCACTAAATCAACCTTTTTCTTTTACAATTTCTTCTTGAAAAACTTTGAACTTGCACCACAATACGTAATATTTTAACTTACTTAATTCAAAAATAATATATATCAATATTAACTTTTCCGGTACGGAACTCTGATTTGCCCACGTAGACGTATTCAACAACATGCCCTACTCCACACACAATCTAAGTCGAGAACACGTAACAGCCAACAACTCCACCATCTCCGGCTGACCACAAGGAACTAGATAAGGAAACCAGGAGTCACCAAGCCAGGTAGAATCGACGAGAAAGCCACGCCCCTCGAACGATCTCGCGCAAAGCTCTTTTTTTCTCTTCAGTTGTCATAGCCCAAGAAATTAAAGTCAATTCCTCCTTACATATTCCTTTTAAATTTTTAAGGACTTTTCTTTTCTTCTTTTTCTTAAAAGAAAACTTTTTTTTTCAAAAGTGAACTAATCATTTTAACTAATGAAAAATCTTAACAATATTAATACAAATAGAAATATTATTAATCTATGTACAATTTTTCCTCCTTGTAAACATCCATACTTTGTCTTCTAAGTACTCAGAAGGATGTGATGTTACAACCGCCTCTCCTTAGAATAAAAAAATATACAACAAGCTATATTTTTTGCAGGAAATCTAAAAAATAGAAAAAACAAACTATTAGTCAAACAACATATTTACAAATAGAATAAATTGAATACAAATATACAATGACTTTAATCAAAGTCCTTAGTCTAAAAAACATATTTACAAATTACTATTTACAATCTATTTACAAAGATTAGAGATCTCTGACTGTATAATTACTATTTTCAAAATTTCATGGCCATGAAAGTAATCTCAAAGAAATTATACTAATAACAAAGGCTATATACAAGATATATACAAGATTAAATAACAACAATAAAATAAATGACTAATAGTTTTTATCACTCAATAATTTCCTTACCAAATATTAACTAATTTCATCTCTCTTCCATCTCTCTTACTATAATTTCATATTCTAGGTTCCCCATACACCTTTAATTCAGATACATGACTTCTTCGAAATGAATCTGAATCATTACTTTCATCCGAGACTAAGACAGTACTTGGGGTTAGGAAACGACGTACTACAAGTGGACCAAGCCATTTATCACAAAGAGACTTAGCAATTTTATCTTTTAAAGATGATTTAACGTGGGAACGTATTAATACCTTATCTCCGATTCCAAAAGATACTTCCCTTCTTCTCTGAGACATTAACTTCTTTCTTGTATTCCATGATTTCTCCATGTTTTGCATGGCATTTAACCAGAGCTCATGGGTTGATTTACCCCCTATATATGACTGTGATGTCCCATCGATTCTCCAAAGGGGTGTTAGTAGAACGTCCGTAAAAGATTTCGATTGGAGCCATCTTTAAGCCAGAATGCTCGCTTATATTTAATGTATGTTGTAAATCGGGAATAAGACTAGACCAAAGGTGTTGCTTATTTGAAAAATAAGCACGAATCGAGGCCTTCAAGTTTTTGATGAAACGCTCAGCAATGTTTCCTTCTGATGGACTTAACTTTATATGCTTTATTCCAAGTCCAAATATAAACTTCCTGAAATGCTCAGAAATAAACACTGAAGCATTGTCAGTAGATATAGCCTCAGGAAAACCCATCCTACTAAACATACACATTAACCTTTCGGTGATTGAGGCTGAAGTTAAAGTTCTTAATTTCTCTAATACCACAAACCTACTAGCATTATCTACTCCAATGAGTATATATTTAAATCCTTTAGAGGTGGGTAATATTCCTATGATGTCAATCATCCAGTGAGAACCTATTCTCTTATTATATTCGGAGATTAAGTGCCCCATCTTCTTTTTATTCTCCTCTTTCGTCAATTGACATCGATGACAGCATCGAACAAACTCCGTAACTTCTTGTTTCATATTTTCCCAAGTAAATCTCTTATACAGTTTCTTTAAAGTTCGAAAAATGCCAGAATGGCCGCCAACCAGTTTATCATTATGATAATACTCAATCAGCACATTCCTTAGATTCTTGGGAATAACAATCTTATAAGGGTTGTTTACTGAATTCGTCTTTTTCATCAAAATTTTCTTATTCAGGATATAGCCTGAAACTGACTCACCCTTCTCAATTTTCTCAATAATATCTTTAAGCTCAGAGTCTTTTCTTTGCAATTCATCGATAGGTTCTATTATTAATGGAAGTCTCCACATATGAGCTAACCTTAAATTTTCGTTAAAGGCAGCTAGTCCCATAGGCCCATCTATAATGTGAAATTCAAAGGGATCGTACACCCTTGTCAATGTGTCAGCCACTAAGTTATCCTGAGATCTAACATGCGTAATTCGAAAATCAAATTGACAAAGGGTCTCAACTAATGGCCCATATTTCATTAGTCTCTTTGAATTACTAAGAATCCATGTTAGAGCCTTATTGTCCGTTAGTACATCAAATTCCTTAACCAAGTAATGTCGGAATCGAGCAATCGTCTTGACTAAACTAATAAACTCAATTTCATAAATGCTGCGGTGTTTATCAGCTTCAGACAGTTTCTTACTGAAGAACGCAACGGGTTGATACTCCCCGTTGCTGTTCTCTTGTTGCAAACACCCAGCAATACTTTTTCCTGAGCCATCCACGTTAACTATAAAACGCTTGTTAAGGTCAGGAGTTTTTAACACAACATTCTCCACCAATAAACACTTCAAGTTGTCAAGAATCTTTTGATGTTCTATATTCCATTCAAATTTCTTATTGACAGACTTAAGTTCACTTAATGGTCCCATTATTTCTTGCATTTCAGGCGCGAATTTAGAATAGTAACTAAAAAGCCCGAGTATTTTCATAAGACCTCTACGATTCCTTGGTGGAGGAATATTCTTGATTGCTGATACCCTTTTCGGATCAATTTCCATTTGATCCCCTGATACCACATAACCTAAGTAATTAATCTTAGTATAGAAAAACAAACATTTATCAGGCGAGACCGTTACATTGTATTCTCTAAACCTACCAAAAACCTTTCTTATTGTATCTTTATGTTCCTCAATTGTATCTGAAAATACTAATACATCATCGAAATACGTTTTTACGCCATCTTTTTCCAAATCTCCCAACATTTTCTTCATAACACGAGTTAGCAAGTTACTTCCAGTTTTAATACCAACTGGCACTCGTGTATAACGATATAAACCTTTAGGAGTAACTATAGTTGTTATGTCCCTTGAGTTATCGTTCAATTTAATTTGATTGTACGCACGGCGTAAATCTATGCGTGAATAAAGTTTCTTCCCTGATAACCCTGCAAGACACTCCTCCAAGTTTGGAGCAGAAAAAGAATCATTAACAATTTAAGAATTAGCCTTAACGTAATTACCGACAATTCTATAAGTATTATTTTTGTTCTTAACCAGGAAGCAACTACTAGCGTAGTTTGAATGGTCCACTTCCTCTAATATTCCCTGATCTACCAACTCCCGAATCTGTTCATCAAAAATCTTTTCCTTTCTTTTAGGGATTGGGAACGGATTCTGTTTAAAGGGTTTATTTTCTATTAGATAAATACGACCAGTGAAGTCTTTAATGCACCCTACTCGTTCAGTGATAACATCTGAATATTCATTATTAATCGAATCTATGAATGAAATAACTTCCTGATCACGATATCTCCAGTCTTCTTCATCTGATTTTTCCCTGTGTGTGTTCAACGGGTTTTTCACCTGTAGAGATCGTTTACAAGTGGTTTCCCCCTGTTGAGTATCCTTATTAATATACTTTTTATTCCTATTGACAAGTTTATGGAAATTTTCCGCTTGTTCAATATCCACATCGGATGCCTCAGATGAACTTTGATGTTGTCCTGTCCTTATCTTAGATACAGAAGGAATATTTTCATTGGTGTTATCAAGCTTGGATCTCTGACTATCATCCTCATTCACACGATCTGTACTCTTCTTCTTCTTTGCCTTCCTCTTCCTAGACTTCTTTGAGGAAACCTTCTTTTTCGAATCTCTCGAGGATTGATCAATCATGTCGCTCCTCTCTTCAACTTCGTTGTTCTTTATAGATATCTGCTGTTCAGATTCTTCTGGTTGAGTTTTTACTAAATCTCTACCATTTCCATCAGTCGAAATCATAGCCATGTCAACACAAGTTGATTTACTAGTAATTTCCTCAGATTGAGTAGTTGGAAATCTTTCTAGTTTCAATTCTTCACTATTCACACTAGGAGATCTTAACTTATCACTCACTGTATTTACTGGATTTTCATTGATGTTAGAAGTTCTTAACAGATCACATTCTATCCAATTCTTCAGTTCAAATAATTGTGATACATTAGGAACTGAATGGTAAGTATCTGATCTTCTAAGGTATGCAGTTCTAGTTCACATTGAATTCCCCTATCACAATATCTATAAGAATTGTGATCCACTCTAATAAAGATCGAAGAGACACTCGCTGAATTCTGATTTACTGATTTCTTTCCCGCTGATCTTCTTTCAAATTGTCGCTGATCTTGAGGATCCACAGATCTGAATTCACTTTTAAACAAGTTCTTCTGAAAGGTTAATCGTACTCTCTTCCTTCCACCGTTCAAAACTAAGATATGGTTCTCATAGTCCAAAACAGCAGATGTTGATCTAAGGAATGGCATTCCCAATAAACATTCACATGAGAGTTGCTCTACCACTCGAAAATTCACAATTTGGAAATATCCGGATAAGTTGACGTTCAACGTTATTTCTTCTCCTGTAGAGAAATGTAATCCCGAAGGGGCATGAAGTGTTTTTTCTTCAACAGTATGTATATGTTGTTCGGCACCACTTCGACGAACCAAAGATCTTGTGACAAGATTAAAACTAGAACCACCGTCCACACAAACACTCGTTAAGATATTATTTATCTTGCCAATAACGAAAGTCGCTACTAATCCATCCATCTCCGACGGAATTTTCTGGTTAACTTTCTTTCCCTTTACTTCAGAACGATCTCTATTGCTATTATACTTTGAGAATCCTGAAGGTATCGAGACCTCAGAACTTCCATTCAATCGATTCGATTTTACATTATTAATGGAAAAATTATGATATTTCTGATTATATTCACCCACTTTTGACTTACTATTTGACAGAACCATTTGAGTTTTACTTTTCAACCCTATTGCTCTATTATATTCGATCTGTTCGCGGGTACTCATAATGAATCTTTCGGCTGTGTCTAATAACTCAAATCTGTTATTAGGAAAATAACTTCCTAGCATCCTATTTCTCTGATTCGGGTTCATTCCCACTAAAATTATTCTAACCAATTCACATTCTTCCATGTTTAAACCTAGAACATTCATTGAGATCATTACTGATTTTACATATTCATTCATTAGTTCCGATAACCTTTGCTTCCTATATACTCTGTGACTCACTAGAGAATGAACAATGGTTGGAGTAACAAACCTAGATAACAAGTTATTCTTAAAAACATTCCAATCTAAATGATCATGTAACGCCGATGTAACTATTCTTAATACAACCCCATCGCATTTTGAAATAAGAACTGATAAAATCATATTAAATGAATAGCTACTTTCCAATAAAATTTCTCCTATCTTGAACAATAATTCAAACATTTGTAAGCTATCATTTCCATTTACGTTATTAATACTCATAAATCTATTTTCCAAATATGTTAATGATCTTGCATGGGTATATTTTAACATTAATTTATGTTCAGAATTTGCTTCTGAATGATGATCATCTAAATTCAAATTAGATTGCACTCCCCTATCAATGTTTCTACCATCTAAATTTCTAAAACTTGGATCGAAATTGGTATTACCAGCATGTATATTATTTATTCCCTCTCTTGGAGTCGAACTGAGTATATTGGAGACTCTACTATAATAATTTCCCAACTCTAGGTATCTATTCCGAGATCTAATATCATTAGAAGAATTTAAATTAGGAGGAGAAGTCCCCATCTCTCTTCTTAAAGACGGTTCATTAAATGTAACCCTATGTTCAGGTCTCAAACAATTCATGCTAGGAGGATTGGCTATCCTACTAAAACCATAAGTCCCCGCTGAACTATTTACTGATGAATCCAAATTATTCCTAACTGGTGTAGGAAAAAACCTAACACCTGTATTATTTTGCATTGACGGCGCTAAACTCATACCTAATGAGCCGAAATTTGAATTTAAACTAGGCTGACCAGTTGCATTAATAGTAACAAATTCAGAGTCTGGTATATCTATGCTGGCATAGTCACATTCACTTTGAATGTTCTCCATATCAAAATAATAGATGAAGCAAAACAGAACAATATATAAATAATACTTATAAATAATCATACAAAGATACTAAATTACTAATACTACTACGAACATAAACTAGAAATTGATACAAAAATCTTGGAAGAGATCTGAAATTATTCACAAACCACAATAATGATCGACCAACTAATAATCCACAATTCAAAACAACAAAAACGGAGTGGCGATATATTTTTATAAGTATTCGGAAAATAATTCTCAATACCTTTAAATTTATATTCAAAAACACTAAAGAATTCAAAATCATTCAATTTATATAAGTTCGATATTATTATTAACACTAAGTAGAATGACTGTTGGAGGAAAATAGCAACTTGAACATTTAACTAAACAAAATTGAAAGTCTTTCACATTAATCATCAAATGATTGAACAACATTCATAATTTTGTACAAAAATGCAAAAAAAATTGTGGAATTAGAATGTAGGAGGAAAAGACTAACTAACCTCAAATAGGGGAAAATATTTTCAAAGTTCAATTCTAAATAAATATATTTAACTAACATTCAATATGTTAAATTATGGCAATATTACAAAATTTTTGTAGAATAGGAACGTTGGATGAAAATATTAACCAAATCTTTAAAAGGTGAAAACCTAATAATAAATTCAATTTAAAGCATTCAAAACTCCAAAACATTCACAATCTTATCTTTAGATTCAATAATAAATTTAAGTGGAATGATAATGTTGGAGGAAACTGAATTCTCAACTAAGTTTGTATCTAGAATACTAAAGTTAAAGATAAATTATAAAAATCTAATTTCGTATTATCTAAATCAATTATATTTCCTATTCTTTTAACTTTATATTTCTTAGTGGAATGAAAATGTAGAAAATTATCTACCATAAACTTACTCTCTTTTAAGGCGAAAAAAATAAAACGTACTATCTTAAGATTAGATCTAGTTCCTTGTGAATTGTAACGCCCCCTTCCACCTAGCCTCGCCTAATCGAAACCATATTGAGAGTTTACTAAAAAAAGAAGAAAACAAAAATGAAACAAACTGTCAATCTGGGCTTAGATAACAAAGCCTGGCAGAGAGGGCTTGGGAGCGCGGAGTCGAGCCGTATCGCGTAATCTACTCAGAAAGTACAGGCAGGAATTGCAGATCCAAATTTTCTCTTTCAGGAAGGTAAACACATCAAACACAAACTGAATAAACATGGACACAATGTTTCAATTTGAAATATAACAATTTTATTGACAATGGTGGGTGGTGTATATGAACTAAATCTTTAGGATAGCGCATATACACTTAGATTAAACGTGCAATAAATAACTATCATAACAACTACTTCTTTGTTAGTAATTTGAGTAATTTTTTAAAAAAATTCAACTTTAACTTTAATAGCAGCATCAAATCTTCTTCTCAATTCCACTTTTAATAATATTATTTTAAGAATCGATAGTCAATGATTAATATTCTCTCAAAAAATTCGACTTTTAATAATAATAATTCTCATGTTCATTTTTATGAATATCTACTACTCAAATTCAATTTCATTCATAAATTAAAATTTCTTCTGAATAATATTTCTGACAATATTTTCAACAATTTCAAATTGATATTAATCCAAAAGTTAGCAAATAAATTGATCTTGATCAAAATTGTTACTTTTAAGGCTAATTACAACTTTCGAGAGAAAAATTCGAGTATATTCGTATTTCGAGAAAAAAAGCTAATCTCTTACCCCTTTTAAATAAATTGTCAAGTAGCTGTAAAGAAAAATACTTAATTAATAGAAATACTGGATCCGCAGGTGGTTCAAGTCTTAGTTCGATGTTTCCGACTAAAGTAGGAAATAAGAATCGCCACTTAAATCTGGGAGGAATTTTATTACTAGTGGAAAGCAAAGGTCCGCGAGTTTAATCCCTCTAGAGACAAAACTACACACAACCGCACAGTCCACACTTTCAACGAAACACTACTACTTTATAAAGAAATTAGAGTAGCAACTCACCCAATTTTCAGAATACTTAATGGTTTACCTACGGACTTCCTTCCTCTCGTAGGACACTTGACCTCTTTGACTAACGAAAGACTAACCACGTTAGCAATTCTTTGTTCTGTGCCAGAAGTTTTGCTCTTCAGACTTTCGAGATTCTGTCCAATTCAAACATCAGATCACGTTATTACAGATTTCACCATCGGACAAATCTTTTGGATTGCCAGAAGAAAAGATGTCTAAACCAGCAATCACTTCAGACTCTAACAAGAATTGCCCAGCACTACAAATTTTCTCTCCTTAATAAATTTCTTTTTTTTGAAAAAAGAAATATTCCAGAAAGATAAGGAGTGAGGAAATAAACAAATTATATGTCAAATTCACTCTCTGACTCCGAATAATAGAGCTAAATGAGGGATTACTTTCAATGCTCACTTCCCCTCTATAACTCTGTAAATTTCCACATGCACTAAATCAACCTTTTTCTTTTACTATTTCTTCTTGAAAAACTTTGAACTTGCACCACAATACGTAATATTTTAACTTACTTAATTCAAAAATAATATATATCAATATTAACTTTTCCGGCACGGAACTCTGATTTGCCCACGTAGACGTATTCAACAACATGCCCTACTCCACACACAATCTAAGTCGAGAACACGTAACAGTTAACAACTCCACCATCTCCGGCTGACCACAAGGAACTAGACAAGGAAACGAGTCACCAAGCCAGGTAGAATCGACGAGAAAGCCACGCAAAGCTCATTTTTTCTCTTCAGTTGTCATAGCCCAAGAAATTAAAGTCAATTCCTCCTTACATATTCCTTTTAAATTTTTAAGTACTTCTCTTTTCTTCTTTTTCTTAAAAGAAAACTTTTTTCAAAAGTGAACCAATCATTTTAACTAATGAAAAATTTTAACAATATTAATACAAATAGAAATATTATTAATCTATGTACAATTTTTCCTCCTTGTAAACATCCATACTCTGTCTTCTAAGTACTCAGAAGGATGTGATGTTACAACCGCCTCTCCTTAGAATAAAAAAATATACAACAAGCTATATTTTTTGCAGGAAATCTAAAAAATAGAAAAAACAAACTATTAGTCAAACAACATATTTACAAATAGAATAAATTGAATACAAATATACAATGACTTTAATTCAAACTCTTTAGTCTAAAAACATATTTACAAATTACTATTTACAATCTATTTACAAAGATTAGAGATCTCTGGCTGTATAATTACTATTTTCAAAATTTCATGGCCATGAAAGTAATCTCAAAGAAATTATACTAATAACAAAGGCTATATACAAGATATATACAAGATTAAATAACAACAATAAAATAAATGACTAATAGTTTTTATCACTCAATAATTTCCTTACCAAATATTAACTAATTTCATCTCTCTTCCACCTCTCTTACTATAATTCAATATTCTAGGTTCCCCATACACCTTTAATTCAGATACATGACTTCTTCGAAATGAATCTGAATCATTACTTTCATCCGAGACTAAGACAGTACTTGGGGTTAGGAAACGACGTACTACAAGTGGACCAAGCCATTTATCACAAAGAGACTTAGCAATTTTATCTTTTAAAGATGATTTAACGTGGGAACATATTAATACCTTATCTCCGATTCCAAAAGATACTTCCCTTCTTCTCTGAGACATTAACTTCTTTCTTGTATTCCATGATTTCTCCATGTTTTGCATGGCATTTAACCAGAGCTCATGGGTTGATTTACCCCCTATATATGACTGTGATGTCCCATCGATTCTCCAAAGGGGTGTTAGTAGAACGTCCGTAAAAGATTTCGATTGGAGCCATCTTTAAGCCAGAATGCTCGCTTATATTTAATGTATGTTGTAAATCGGGAATAAGACTAGACCAAAGGTGTTGCTTATTTGAAAAATAAGCACGAATCGAGGCCTTCAAGTTTTTGATGAAACGCTCAGCAATGTTTCCTTCTGATGGACTTAACTTTATATGCTTTATTCCAAGTCCAAATATAAACTTCCTGAAATGCTCAGAAATAAACACTGAAGCATTGTCAGTAGATATAGCCTCAGGAAAACCCATCCTACTAAACATACACATTAACCTTTCGGTGATTGAGGCTGAAGTTAAAGTTCTTAATTTCTCTAATACCACAAACCTACTAGCATTATCTACTCCAATGAGTATATATTTAAATCCTTTAGAGGTGGGTAATATTCCTATGATGTCAATCATCCAGTGAGAACCTATTCTCTTATTATATTCGGAGATTAAGTGCCCCATCTTCTTTTTATTCTCCTCTTTCGTCAATTGACATCGATGACAGCATCGAACAAACTCCGTAACTTCTTGTTTCATATTTTCCCAAGTAAATCTCTTATACAGTTTCTTTAAAGTTCGAAAAATGCCAGAATGGCCGCCAACCAGTTTATCATTATGATAATACTCAATCAGCACATTCCTTAGATTCTTGGGAATAACAATCTTATAAGGGTTGTTTACTGAATTCGTCTTTTTCATCAAAATTTTCTTATTCAGGATATAGCCTGAAACTGACTCACCCTTCTCAATTTTCTCAATAATATCTTTAAGCTCAGAGTCTTTTCTTTGCAATTCATCGATAGGTTCTATTATTAATGGAAGTCTCCACATATGAGCTAACCTTAAATTTTCGTTAAAGGCAGCTAGTCCCATAGGCCCATCTATAATGTGAAATTCAAAGGGATCGTACACCCTTGTCAATGTGTCAGCCACTAAGTTATCCTGAGATCTAACATGCTTAATTCGAAAATCAAATTGACAAAGGGTCTCAACTAATGGCCCATATTTCATTAGTCTCTTTGAATTACTAAGAATCCATGTTAGAGCCTTATTGTCCGTTAGTACATCAAATTCCTTAACCAAGTAATGTCGGAATCGAGCAATCGTCTTGACTAAACTAATAAACTCAATTTCATAAATGCTGCGGTGTTTATCAGCTTCAGACAGTTTCTTACTGAAGAACGCAACGGGTTGATACTCCCCGTTGCTGTTCTCTTGTTGCAAACACCCAGCAATACTTTTTCCTGAGCCATCCACGTTAACTATAAAACGCTTGTTAAGGTCAGGAGTTTTTAACACAACATTCTCCACCAATAAACACTTCAAGTTGTCAAGAATCTTTTGATGTTCTATATTCCATTCAAATTTCTTATTGACAGACTTAAGTTCACTTAATGGTCCTATTATTTCTTGCATTTCAGGCGCGAATTTAGAATAGTAACTAAAAAGCCCGAGTATTTTCATAAGACCTCTACGATTCCTTGGTGGAGGAATATTCTTGATTGCTGATACCCTTTTCGGATCAATTTCCATTTGATCCCCTGATACCACATAACCTAAGTAATTAATCTTAGTATAGAAAAACAAACATTTATCAGGCGAGACCGTTACATTGTATTCTCTAAACCTATCAAAAACCTTTCTTATTGTATCTTTATGTTCCTCAATTGTATCTGAAAATACTAATACATCATCGAAATACGTTTTTACGCCATCTTTTTCCAAATCTCCCAACATTTTCTTCATAACACGAGTTAGCAAGTTACTTCCAGTTTTAATACCAACTGGCACTCGTGTATAACGATATAAACCTTTAGGAGTAACTATAGTTGTTATGTCCCTTGAGTTATCGTCCAATTTAATTTGATTGTACGCACGGCGTAAATCTATGCGTGAATAAAGTTTCTTCCCTGATAACCCTGCAAGACATTCCTCCAAGTTTGGAGCAGGAAAAGGATCATTAACAATTTAAGAATTAGCCTTAACGTAATTACCGACAATTCTATAAGTATTATTTTTGTTCTTAACCAGGAAGCAACTACTAGCGTAGTTTGAATGGTCCACTTCCTCTAATATTCCCTGATCTACCAACTCCCGAATCTGTTCATCAAAAATCTTTTCCTTTCCTTTAGGGATTGGGAACGGATTCTGTTTAAAGGGTTTATTTTCTATTAGATAAATACGACCAGTGAAGTCTTTAATGCACCCTACTCGTTCAGTGATAACATCTGAATATTCATTATTAATCGAATCTATGAATGAAATAACTTCCTGATCACGATATCTCCAGTCTTCTTCATCTGATTTTTCCCTGTGTGTGTTCAACGGGTTTTTCACCTGTAGAGATCGTTTACAAGTGGTTTCCCCCTGTTGAGTATCCTTATTAATATACTTTTTATTCCTATTGACAAGTTTATGGAAATTTTCCGCTTGTTCAATATCCACATCGGATGCCTCAGATGAACTTTGATGTTGTCCTGTCCTTATCTTAGATACAGAAGGAATATTTTCATTGGTGTTATCAAGCTTGGATCTCTGACTATCATCCTCATTCACACGATCTGTACTCTTCTTCTTCTTTGCCTTCCTCTTCCTAGACTTCTTTGAGGAAACCTTCTTTTTCGAATCTCTCGAGGATTGATCAATCATGTCGCTCCTCTCTTCAACTTCGTTGTTCTTTATAGATATCTGCTGTTCAGATTCTTCTGGTTGAGTTTTTACTAAATCTCTACCATTTCCATCAGTCGAAATCATAGCCATGTCAACACAAGTTGATTTACTAGTAATTTCCTCAGATTGAGTAGTTGGAAATCTTTCTAGTTTCAATTCTTCACTATTCACACTAGGAGATCTTAACTTATCACTCACTGTATTTACTGGATTTTCATTGATGTTAGAAGTTCTTAACAGATCACATTCTATCCAATTCTTCAGTTCAAATAATTGTGATACATTAGGAACTGAATGGTAAGTATCTGATCTTCTAAGGTATGCAGTTCTAGTTCACATTGAATTCCCCTATCACAATATCTATAAGAATTGTGATCCACTCTAATAAAGATCGAAGAGACACTCGCTGAATTCTGATTTACTGATTTCTTTCCCGCTGATCTTCTTTCAAATTGTCGCTGATCTTGAGGATCCACAGATCTGAATTCACTTTTAAACAAGTTCTTCTGAAAGGTTAATCGTACTCTCTTCCTTCCACCGTTCAAAACTAAGATATGGTTCTCATAGTCCAAAACAGCAGATGTTGATCTAAGGAATGGCATTCCCAATAAACATTCACATGAGAGTTGCTCTACCACTCGAAAATTCACAATTTGGAAATATCCGGATAAGTTGACGTTCAACGTTATTTCTTCTCCTGTAGAGAAATGTAATCCCGAAGGGGCATGAAGTGTTTTTTCTTCAACAGTATGTATATGTTGTTCGGCACCACTTCGACGAACCAAAGATCTTGTGACAAGATTAAAACTAGAACCACCGTCCACACAAACACTCGTTAAGATATTATTTATCTTGCCAATAACGAAAGTCGCTACTAATCCATCCATCTCCGACGGAATTTTCTGGTTAACTTTCTTTCCCTTTACTTCAGAACGATCTCTATTGCTATTATACTTTGAGAATCCTGAAGGTATCGAGACCTCAGAACTTCCATTCAATCGATTCGATTTTACATTATTAATGGAAAAATTATGATATTTCTGATTATATTCACCCACTTTTGACTTACTATTTGACAGAACCATTTGAGTTTTACTTTTCAACCCTATTGCTCTATTATATTCGATCTGTTCGCGGGTACTCATAATGAATCTTTCGGCTGTGTCTAATAACTCAAATCTGTTATTAGGAAAATAACTTCCTAGCATCCTATTTCTCTGATTCGGGTTCATTCCCACTAAAATTATTCTAACCAATTCACATTCTTCCATGTTTAAACCTAGAACATTCATTGAGATCATTACTGATTTTACATATTCATTCATTAGTTCCGATAACCTTTGCTTCCTATATACTCTGTGACTCACTAGAGAATGAACAATGGTTGGAGTAACAAACCTAGATAACAAGTTATTCTTAAAAACATTCCAATCTAAATGATCATGTAACGCCGATGTAACTATTCTTAATACAACCCCATCGCATTTTGAAATAAGAACTGATAAAATCATATTAAATGAATAGCTACTTTCCAATAAAATTTCTCCTATCTTGAACAATAATTCAAACATTTGTAAGCTATCATTTCCATTTACGTTATTAATACTCATAAATCTATTTTCCAAATATGTTAATGATCTTGCATGGGTATATTTTAACATTAATTTATGTTCAGAATTTGCTTCTGAATGATGATCATCTAAATTCAAATTAGATTGCACTCCCCTATCAATGTTTCTACCATCTAAATTTCTAAAACTTGGATCGAAATTGGTATTACCAGCATGTATATTATTTATTCCCTCTCTTGGAGTCGAACTGAGTATATTGGAGACTCTACTATAATAATTTCCCAACTCTAGGTATCTATTCCGAGATCTAATATCATTAGAAGAATTTAAATTAGGAGGAGAAGTCCCCATCTCTCTTCTTAAAGACGGTTCATTAAATGTAACCCTATGTTCAGGTCTCAAACAATTCATGCTAGGAGGATTGGCTATCCTACTAAAACCATAAGTCCCCGCTGAACTATTTACTGATGAATCCAAATTATTCCTAACTGGTGTAGGAAAAAACCTAACACCTGTATTATTTTGCATTGACGGCGCTAAACTCATACCTAATGAGCCGAAATTTGAATTTAAACTAGGCTGACCAGTTGCATTAATAGTAACAAATTCAGAGTCTGGTATATCTATGCTGACATAGTCACATTCACTTTGAATGTTCTCCATATCAAAATAATAGATGAAGCAAAACAGAACAATATAAAAATAATACTTATAAATAATCATACAAAGATACTAAATTACTAATACTACTACGAACATAAACTAGAAATTGATACAAAAATCTTGGAAGAGATCTGAAATTATTCATAAACTACAATAATGATCGACCAACTAATAATCCACAATTCAAAACAACAAAAACGGAGTGGCGATATATTTTTATAAGTATTCGGAAAATAATTCTCAATACCTTTAAATTTATATTCAAAAACACTAAAGAATTCAAAATCATTCAATTTATATAAGTTCGATATTATTATTAACACTAAGTAGAATGACTGTTGGAGGAAAATAGCAACTTGAACATTTAACTAAACAAAATTGAAAGTCTTTCACATTAATCATCAAATGATTGAACAACATTCATAATTTTGTACAAAAATGCAAAAAAAAATTGTGGAATTAGAATGTAGGAGGAAAAGACTAACTAACCTCAAATAGGGGAAAATATTTTCAAAGTTCAATTCTAAATAAATATATTTAACTAACATTCAATATGTTAAATTATGGCAATATTACAAAATTTTTGTAGAATAGGAACGTTGGATGAAAATATTAACCAAATCTTTAAAAGGTGAAAACCTAATAATAAATTCAATTTAAAGCATTCAAAACTCCAAAACATTCACAATCTTATCTTTAGATTCAATAATAAATTTAAGTGGAATGATAATGTTGGAGGAAACTGAATTCTCAACTAAGTTTGTATCTAGAATACTAAAGTTAAAGATAAATTATAAAAATCTAATTTCGTATTATCTAAATCAATTATATTTCCTATTCTTTTAACTTTATATTTCTTAGTGGAATGAAAATGTAGAAAATTATCTACCATAAACTTACTCTCTTTTAAGGCGAAAAAAATAAAACGTACTATCTTAAGATTAGATCTAGTTCCTTGTGAATTGTAACGCCCCCTTCCACCTAGCCTCGCCTAATCGAAACCATATTGAGAGTTTATTAAAAAAAGAAGAAAACAAAAATGAAACAAACTGTCAATCTGGGCTTAGATAACAAAGCCTGGCAGAGAGGGCTTGGGAGCGCGGAGTCGAGCCGTATCGCGTAATCTACTCAGAAAGTACAGGCAGGAATTGCAGATCCAATATTTCTCTTTCAGGAAGGTAAACACATCAAACACAAACTGAATAAACATGGACACAATGTTTCAATTTGAAATATAACAATTTTATTGACAATGGTGGGTGGTGTATATGAACTAAATCTTTAGGATAGCGCATATACACTTAGATTAAACGTGCAATAAATAACTATCATAACAACTACTTCTTTGTTAGTAATTTGAGTAATTTTAAAAAAATTCACCTTTAACTTTAATAGCAGCATCAAATCTTCTTCTCAATTCCACTTTTAATAATATTATTTTAAGAATCGATAGTCAATGATTAATATTCTCTCAAAAAATTCGACTTTTAATAATAATAATTCTCATGTTCATTTTTATGAATATCTACTACTCAAATTCAATTTCATTCATAAATTGAAATTTCTTCTGAATAATATTTCTGACAATATTTTCAACAATTTCAAATTGATATTAATGCAAAAGTTAGCAAATAAATTGATCTTGATCAAAATTGTTACTTTTAAGGCTAATTACAACTTTCGAGAGAAAAATTCGAGTATATTCGTATTTCGAGAAAAAAGCTAATCTCTTACTCCTTTTAAATATATTGTCAAGTAGCTGTAAATAAAAATACTTAATTAACAGAAATACTGGATCCGCAGGTGGTTCAAGTCTTAGTTCGATGTTTCCGACTAAAGTAGAAAATAAGAATCGCCATTTAAATCTGGGAGGAATTTTATTACTAGTGGAAAGCAAAGGTCCGCGAGTTTAATCCCTCTGGATACAAAACTACACACAAACGCACAGTCCACACTTTCAACAAAACACTACTACTTTATAAAGAAATTAGAGTAGCAACTCACCCAATTTTCAGAATACTTAATGGTTTACCTACGGACTTCCTTCCTCTCGTAGGACACTTGACCTCTTTGACTAACGAAAGACTAACCACGTTAGCAATTCTTTGTTCTGTGCCAGAAGTTTTGCTCTTCAGACTTTCGAGATTCTGACCAATTCAAACATCAGATCACGTTATTACAGATTTCACCATCGGACAAATCTTTTGGATTGCCAGAAGAAAAGATGTCTAAACCAGCAATCACTTCAGACTCTAACAAGAATTGCCCAGCACTACAAATTTTCTCTCCTTAATAAATTTCTTTTTTTTTTGAAAAAAGAAATATTCCACAAAGATAAGGAGTGAGGAAATAAACACAAATTATATGTCAAATTCACTCTCTGACTCCGAATAATAGAGCTAAATGAGGGATTACTTTCAATGCTCACTTCCCCTCTATAACTCTGTAAATTTCCACATGCACTAAAGCAACCTTTTTCTTTTACAATTTCTTCTGGAAAAACTTTGAACTTGCACCACAATACGTAATATTTTAACTTACTTAATTCAAAAATAATATATATCAATATTAACTTTTCCGGCACGGAACTCTGATTTGCCCACGTAGACGTATTCAACAACATGCCCTACTCCACACACAATCTAAGTCGAGAACACGTAACAGCCAACAACTCCACCATCTCCGGCTGACCACAAGGAACTAGATAAGGAAACCAGGAGTCACCGAGCCAGGTAGAATCACAGACAAAGGATATACAGACCGCAAACTTCCAATATGTGCAATTGAAATCAGTTTTTATCGTCTGCACAGCGAAAGAGCCAATCAGCGCTCGGGTGGGTGGAACGATGTCTCGTCCCGGGTGAGATGGCGCTGCCATCGGTCTGTGAACGTGACGTCATGGGTTGTCATAGTAACCAGGGAATTGTTTTCGTCTGCTTTGAATCACAAGTGTTAGACGCAGTGCAGAATGATTAGCTAGCGTGTGTTCAGCTTTTCTTGTACTGCCTCTGAATTTGACATTCCTTTCCAGCTTTATATTATATATATATATATATATATAATCAGATTTTTCTTTTTTCCCTATTTTTTTCGAGTTCACTGAAAATGCCCAAGTTCTGCAAAATACGTCAACATAAAAAGCTGTTCCCCAAATGCAAGTAAAGGAGCCAAAGAGTAATAGTTTTAAATAAAAATATAGAAATTCCTCCTGTGGCTGCGAGTGTGTGCACAGACAAAGGATATCCTTTGTCTGTGCTCGCAGCCACTCTTCCACCACGTGCTAGTATCCTAACCCGCGCCCAGTGAGACAAAGCCTCGAAGGTGGCGTCAGATCGACTGATTAGTTCCGTCGTCGTTGGTGCGGAGGCGCAACTGTTCACGAAATTTCCAGTTTGCCGCGGAGTTTGCGGTCTGTATATCCTTTGTCTGTGGGTAGAATCGACGATAAAGCCACGCCCCTCGAACACTGAGAAAAAAAATTGTAGGTGGCATACTTAAAAACGTAGGTTACATTCGTAATTCCTGTAGTTTCTGGACTTAACGTACAACCGTATATAACATCCTGCAGCAAACGTATAGCTGAAAAAGTATGTATTATACGTACTGTCTGCATAAGTGCAATGACGTCATTCGTGTGACGTCATCTGCAGTAACAAGTATATACGGAGGTGATATCTAGCTTTGTGACGTCAGGGTCGTATGTAGCATGTGGGTTAATAATGACGACATACACTGACTATCAGGACGGAGCATGATTTCAAGAAGTATGCAATATACGTTCTGTACGTATGTTTCTTGCGTTCAACCCCGAGACAGCATCTATATTGTACTTGTGCCCCATACGTACGACTAGATACAGTATACGTATTGTACGTATGTATTATACAAATTTTCCTTATGTCGCACACAGCTTGTCCAGATACAGCATACAGAATATCCGTATGCACCATACAGAGTGCATATATGTAGCTTACAGACTGTCTGCATGCAGCATATAGATTATACGTATGTCGCGTACAGGTTGGCCATATGTAATGTATAGATTGGATGTATATAGCTAATAGGTTGTCCATATGAAATATACAGATTTTACCTGTATCGAATACGTATTGCCTTCTTGTAATGTATGGATCGGACATATGCAGGATCTAGAGTGTACGTATAGTGCACCATTATTAAAGTGCTGCAACATACTGCAAAGTGCATGATACATTCTTACTGTAATGTTGTCAAATATTGTTTTACTCTGTATGAAAACAAAAATAGCTTAAAATATGGTTGATCTCCTTTGTGCCAATAATAATAAAATTAACAATACTACACTTTTCAAATCTTAGTTTGGAGCAGTGAAACTGTCCAAAGAAATGTATTTACCTGCAGGGTGTCCTATAAGTTTGGGCTTCCTGCTAATTCGTTGGAAAGCTACTGCAAAGTCAAGTGTTGAAAAGTGACAAACGTTAATTTTAAAATTATGGGCACAAAGCAGGGGCGGATCCAGGACGGACTTCTGGGGGGGGGGCGGTCGGCGGTAATACTGCTACTTTTAAGAGCTCCAAAATTGTTATGGATGGGTTTATTTATATATAAAATAAGAAAGTTTCCTCTTGTGGGGGGGGGCGATCGCCCCGATCGCCCCCCTCTGGATCCGCCCCTGGCACAAAGGAGGTTAACCATATATTAAACTATTTTCGTTTCCATACAGAGTAAATCAATATGTGATATATTACTGTAAGAATTTATCATATGGTTTGCAGTTAGTTAGTTGCAGCACCTCAATAATAATGCAAAATGCACAGCCTTATACAATCCTATATTCAAACTCAAACAAGATTTACGTACAATCATTTATTAAGCTGTTATCATCCATTGCTTGTACGATATAAAGATTATTTTACCTCATTCTTTTCCTTAATAGTATCTTCTACTAAAGTGCAGTTGTTACCACAAGAGACCTGAATAGAATTTTCCAGAAATAACTTCTCTGTACATTTTAATTAACAGGTATTTTTTTTTAAATGTCGCAATAATTAAAAGTGTGGTGTCAGCCGGAAACGCATTCGCTTACAATATTATTCCTACTCAGTACTCGCCATTAAAAATGAAACACCAAGAAGGAGACTGGGTAGATGCGCCAAAGTTCCCAGGCCGATACCTAATAGTAAGTGCAGAATACTCTTAAACGTTCGCTGTATTCGCTGTGTGACAACGTGGTGACAGCGGAGGCGTTGTGCAGCCATCGACTAAACATATTTATTCTTCCCTGCTATAGACATTCTGCAAATTTGGACTTTCCTGGATGCATCCTTCTTAGTGCAACATTTTAAGGAAAGAGCAATTTAACAGTCTCATACATTGCTTAAAGAAAGAGCAATGATTCTCAGAATTACTCGGAAGATATATATACACAATAATTTAAAACGGTTATTTCAAACTTTGCAATTCAAAGCACGAAAAGAACTATAGATAAAGGAACACTGATTTTAGCCAAATAGTAATTAGTAAACTCAATCACACTCAGTACCATTAGTTGCTTGGTGTTATCCGTAAGTCAGAGATCACGGTATCTCATTTCGTGTAGATTTTTGCATTTGTTTAACGCTAAAAATGTATTTTATCGCTAATTGAACCCAGTACCATATATATACCAACAGGACGTACCTTAGTCACAAGGTGACATGAGTGAAACACTAAACTATTCGATTGACACCTGCGGCCTTGTCAACACTAGAGAAAGTTACAAAGTGATTAAGTAAATACGGAACATAGTTCATACAAAGTATAGCGATGTATGAAGTCTCCGTTTCATACGACTTGGATAAAGGATACATCTGAAATAGCAACAAAGAAATATATAATGATTTCTCTGGATAATTTGGATTAGTCCAGAATTCGAACACACACACGCTGGTAAGTCCAACATTTTTTTTTTTTTTAACTTCGTTCTTCGGATTCCCAATAAAGTTGACTACTGAAAAGCTGAGTTATAGATTCTGTATTAAAACAACACCTTCGCTAGACATGTTCAGTATACACATTGTCTTACATACAGAACAATACATTAGTTATTAATGCATGTCTGAAATAATAGTGCTTCGTATAGAATTTTACTTCATCCAATCGCAATAGCACAAAGATAAAAAATATTGCTAGGGATAATGTTCTTATTACAGAGAAAAATAATTAAAATGACTTAACATTAACAATCATTTTCTTTAAACAGAGATAATATTTTATTATAATTTATGGAAGAAAGAAATAATTTGTAGTACAGTATCTTTATTAGGGTTATATATTCGTACAAAATAATGTAAGTACAACTGAGTCTGTCTTCAGAAAGGGCGTACTTTTAGCCACAACCTACACTGCTTCTTTTGACTGTCTTTCAAGCAGAATTCTGGTTTGATGCACGAAATACCTGCAACAAAAATCAGAAAATATTTAAAATGTTATATTCAGTGTGCTTAATTTGGTTGTACTTAACAATACAAAGTATCTTAACATTTTTGAGATTAAATGGACAAAATATGTTCGGTCAGGTATGGACTTTTGGGTTGCACGTAGAAAAACTATGAAGTGTTTATTGATGCTGAACAACAACTCAAAATGTATTACCATTCAAAAGTAAGTGGGTACCTCAATGGTGTTCGGGCTACCATGGGGTACCTAATGTCTGTATTTTTTAGATATATGAAAATATATGTCTCTAAAATGTAAGGAACTGACATCTGTTTACCGAAAACCTCAACTCGGTAAGCCTTATGGATATCGAGATATGGGAAAATAAAGAGCGACACTACAGAACTGTGGAGTTTGCGTACTAGATGGTGCAGTTTCGGAAACGTAATTACGAGGGCTTACAACAACCTCAAAAGTAGTTTCAATTAAATACACTACACACACGCCCTGATGGGGGTTTTCGGGTACCATGATATTCCCAGAACTCTCATTTCTAAATATTCTAAAATATGTCTTAATAACGTTTTAAAGAACGTTAGAGGTGTGTGTTTACCGAAACCGCAAGTCGGTACGCCTAACAGTTACCGAAATATGGTGAAATAAAAAGCGACACCATAGGTACGTGGAGCTTGCATATTAGACAGTACAATTTAGAAAATTAATTAAAATATGACTATCAAGATATTGTCAAATAAAGGGAGGATCCATATAGTTATGGGGTTTTCGTGTTAGGTGGTAAAATTTCCGAAACCGGTCATGTAAAGTTAATAAGCATCAGTAGGAATTTCATCTTAAAATAATTAGGTATTTCCATGGAGTTTAAGAACATCATGGGGTCTACCAAGATTAAATTTTAAAAGTTTTGTAAAATATATTTTGACATTTGTAAAGAGTATTAGAAATATGTATTTACCTAAAAGTTCCAGCTAGTACATCTAGCAGCTAGAGAGACACCATACAATAAAAGCGTATTAGATCTTGAAATTTCAGAAAACAATTATTGATCCTAACAAAAGTTAAATAAGATGGTACTTATATGGGTTAAGTGAGAACCTCAGACTCGTCAGTACAATTTCGATCGAAAGATTAATTCAGCTCTAAATTTTCTTTGGACAATTCCAAGCGTTCATCGGGCTCTGAAATAAAGTGAACATTTTTTGTCAATATCTAATATAGCAAGCGAGATATAAGGAATTATGTATTTTATGACGTCGTAAAAATAGAGACCCACATGGATTTGTACTTTTGAGTATTTGCTGTAAGAAGAAGAAATTTCAGAAAACAACCGTATATACCTTAATAGACAATTAAATGGGCGGGGGCACAGTGGCTTAGTGGTAGAGTGCTTACCTCCGGTGTATTGGGTTCTTGGTTCGATCCACGGCCAAGTCAGTTTGTAGTGGACATCGTATTCGTGGGTTTTCTCGGGGTACTCTCCTCCCACCTTTGCATTCCATCAATTCTGTCAACAACATTCACTTGCTTTAATCATAATCTCCCTGAGACTAAAATGCATAATCGTGGGTCGCTACACTGAAATATTTCCTTTTATTTAATTTTAAAATTAAATAGGGAGTTAAGTATGATCGTATCTCTACGGGTTAAGTGAATACTCCAATAGTTTCTGCAAAAAAAAAAAAAAAAAAAAGATTAGTTAAACACCCTACCACTAAGCTACTGTGTCCCCGCCCATTGAATTGTCTATTAAGGTATATACAGTAGTTTTCTGATTTTTTTTTCTTATAGGAAAGACCCAAAAGTACAAATATATAAAGATCTCTATTTTTACGCCATAAAATATATAATTCCTTTTATCTTGGTTACTATCTTAGATATTGACAGCGAATTTTCATTCTTTTGTACAGCTCGATGAACCATTGGAATTGCCTGAAGAAAACCTAGGACTGAACTAATCTTTCGATCGAAATTGTACTGAGGTACTGATTTAACCCATAGAAGTACCATCTTATTTAATTTTGTTGCGACCAATAATTGTTTCCGAAATTTCAAGCTTTTATTTCACAGTGTTTCTCCAGATGTTAGATGTACTAGCTGGAAGTTTTGGGTAAATACATATTTCAAATACTGTTTACAAATGTCAGATTATATTTTCAAAAGCTTTTAAAATTTAATTTTGGTAGACTCCATGATGTTCTAACACCCCATGAAGATATCTAATTACTTTAAGATGAAATTGCTACTGGTGTTTATTAACTTTCCATGACCGATTTCGGAAATTTTAGCATCTAACACGAAAACCCCTTAACTGTGTTGGTCCTCCCTTTATTTGACAACATCTTGATAGCCGTTAGTCATATTTTAATTCAATTTCCGAATTGTAGCGTCAAGTATGCAAGCCCCACATACCTATAGTTTATTCCCCCCCCCCTAAAAAAATCAGTTCTTTACATTTTAGAGACATGTATTTCCATATATCTAAAATGCAGAAATTAGGTACCGCATTGGAACCCCATTGGAGTACTCACTTACTTTTGCATAGCAAGGTAAAAACGCCAGTGGTTCTCACTTTAAGTTTGAAAACATACTATTTTGTCTCTTCTCTGAGCATCGTGAATCTGTCGGAGCTGTACCATAGTTGGAAAGACTCACTGATCCTTCCTATAGTGACCATGTAGTCAGAATTCAAAAAGGAGTAGCCCTTGAAGGAAAAACAATATTTTAAAATCCTTGCACCAGTAGTCGTCACCTTAAAATCAAAATGTTCCAGTAGTAGTCAGGATTTTCTACCAGTGTTCATCACTCAAATAACTTGACAATTTATTCAAAAACGCACTGTGTATCAGTTTAGGGTTGAGAATACAATATAAAGTAGTAAGCTTAATAACTTTGCATCACTTTTAGCACTCAAGAAAGAAAATAAAAACGTTTTTACATACTTTTTAAAGCAATTTCAGAAAGAAAAATGTTAACTGAATTCAAAAGTTAACTGTATATCACTTCCACGTTAAGAGTACAATATTAAATACTATGTTTAATAACTATACGTCACTTTAAACTCTCGAGAATGAACATAAACAATTGTACATACATTTTAAAAACAATCTGAGAAACAAAATAAGTTAGCTGAATTCAAAATTTAATTATACATCACCTTAAGCTTAAGAATACACTATAAAATGCTGAGATTAATAAAAAATGAAATCTTTAAGTTTAACGTCCCACGGTTATGCCGGTTAGGATAAGGAGACGGTGATAATGAGAAATGAGTGAAATGGTGGAATGAACAAAGTGGGAGGAAACGGGAGAACCCCGAGAAAACCCACGAGCAAGGTGTTTGTCCACCACAAAGTCCACACGGCGCGAGTTGGGATCGAACCAGGGACCCCAAGCACCGGAGGTGAACGCTCTACCACTGAGCCACCGCCCCCCCTGAGATTAATAACAATGCATTACTGAAGAATGAAAACAAAAATGTTTTAGCTACCTATATTGTATTTACATGTTATTTCTCATTAACATTTTTTTTTTTTTTTTGATAACTCATGATCAAGTCTAGGGATGCGCAAGAGAAAAGATTTGAGGTTGTCTCCTCTCGAAAAGGTGCCGCGAAAGTTGTCTCGTCTCGAAAACTGGATCCGTTTCTATTGGAAAAGCTCTATCTTGTCTCGAATTTCGTAACAAAAATTGTCTCGTCTTGTCTCGTGCGCATCCCTAATCAGGTCCATAGCCAAAAACTTCATTTCGGAGGGTGCTCGATAGGGCTTTGGGATATCCGAATTTAGATATAGATAATCGATGTCGACAAACTATCGAAACTTGTTCGAAATATCGAAAAATACAGCAATATCGAAATATAAACAATATCAAAAATCGAAAATATAGAAATATGAAAGAGATCAAAAATATGGATATATCGAACAAAAATGGATATATGATCTTGGAATACGATTTGGTGGAATAATGAGGGAGAAAAATAATCATTGATTAAATATTAAATTGAAAAGAAATAAGAGCCTGACGCTCAAATACTTATCTATCCGGCACCCATCTTGATCCCCATAAAATATCATGAAGTGCTTCATTGATTCTAAACCCAATAATAGTAATTTAACAATAAACACAATATATAATTTACTACGCACCTTGAAATGTAGAAATTAATGATTGTAATCCCCAGCTTTCCAATAGACCTTTGATTTCTCCAAATGAAGATTCGGATATCTTGTTTCTTCTCAAGCAATAATGGGTTACAATAATCAGTTGCAGTCCAAAGCCAAGTCACTAAGTTAAGTATGAATATAAAAGAATTCATTAGTTAGATGCATACAAAATCCTACGCATGTAAATCCGAATCTACTTGTATTAAATTGTAAATTTAAACAAACTAAATTATACTACAGTTATAGTGACATCAAACATACATTAAATAAGGTATACAGGGTGTCTCAAAAGTCCCCTGACATAGGGTAACTCTGTTATTATCAGAGTTACAACAGAATGTAGGAGGGAAAAGCATATCCAATTATGATGTTTTCAATCTAAAGTGAAGGAATTTTTAAAATCGGATGACCCGTTTGCGCTGTACACTCTCTATGCGCCCAATGTGAAATGAAAATGCAACGTTGCCATTTACCTGGACCCACAACAGAAGTGAGTGAAGTTACTGTCTTTTACGCTAACATGTCGATGGCCAGCCCCCGTTTCAAACAGTAACTTCATTCACTTATGTCGTGGGTCCAGGTAAATGACAACGTTGCATTTTCATTTAAAATTGGGTGCATAAAGAGTATACAGCACATTCATCTTGTCCGATTTTTTAAAAAAGTGTTCACTTTAGATTGAAAACGTCATATTTCGAGATGTTTTTCCTCTTACATTTTGTCGCAACTCTGATAATAACAGAGTTACCCTATGTCAGGGAACGTTTGAGACATCCTGTATACATCATAAGAGGTTCCTTTCTTAATTCTACACGGATGTGGTTTCATTGAATGTGAGGTGGGTGATACACATTAGGCCTTTTGGGAGTACGTCACACGGACGACCGTAATTTTGTGTTCAAAATTTTTATGAACTGGTGGGATATGTGATACATATGGCCACGGGCTAGAATTTTCTCAGTATGTCAAATATGCAATCAGATTTCATGCAGCTTAATTTGGTGAAAAGCTATTGCCAATTGAACGTTACATTTACCTCTTTCTTGCAGATGTTGAACCATGCCGTTAGCACGTGAGGAATGGATCGAAATAATCAAACTGTGGGGCGGGAGGAGTATATGTGCAGTGGTTGCCGATTGCAGAGTCATCCACAATGTGACTCTGTGTCACATGTTTCAGTGTCACAGTAATTAACTAAATTTGAGAAGACGGGCACATTCGTAAACATACATCGTAGCGGTTCAAACTCGCGGGACCTTGTTCCTTCCCCATTTTGAACCGGTACATGAAAATGCCATTTACTCCATGTTTGCCTGCGCCGATTTTGAAATTCCTTCACTAATCGATTTCTCCCGTTGAGTACTACAAGAACCAGTTAAAATCTCGCGGGCCCTTTATTCTTCCCCATTTCGAACCGGTACATGAAAGTGCGATTTTTTTTCATGCTTGCCTGCGCCGATTTTGAAAATTCCTTCACTAGTCGATTTCTCTCGACGAGTACTACAAGAATCAGTTAAAATCTCGCGGTCCTTTTTTCTTCCCATTTTGAACCGGTACCTGAAAATGCGATTTTCTTCATGTTTGCCTGTGCCGATTTTGAAAATTCTTTCAGTAATCTATTTCTGTCTTCGAGTACTACAAGAATCAGTTAAAATCTCGCGGGCCCTTTTTTCTTCCCCATTTTGAACCGGTACATGAAAATGCGATTTTCTTCATGCTTGCCTGCGCCGATTTTGAACATTCCTTCACTAATCGATTTCTCTCGTCGAGTACTACAAGAATCAGTTAAAATCTCGCGGTCCTTTTTTCTTCCCATTTTGAACCGGTACATGAAAATGCAAATTTCTTCATTCTTGCCTGCGCCGATTTTGAAAATTCCTTCACTAGTCGATTTCTCTCGACGAGTACTACAAGAATCAGTTAAAATCTCGCGGGCCCTTTTTTCTTCCCATTTTGAACCGGTACCTGAAAATGCGATTTTCTTTATGTTTGCCTGTGCCGATTTTGAAAATTCTTTCAGTAATCTATTTCTGTCGTCGAGTACTACAAGAATCAGTTAAAATCTCGCGGGCCCTTTTTTCTTCCCCATTTTGAACCGGTACATGAAAGTGGGATTTTTTTTCATGCTTGCCTGCGCCGATTTTGAACATTCCTTCACTAATCGATTTCTCTCGTCGAGTACTACAAGAATCAGTTAAAATCTCGCGGTCCTTTTTTCTTCTCATTTTGAACCGTACCTGAAAATGCGATTTTCTTCATGTTTGCCTGTGCCGATTTTGAAAATTCTTTCAGTAATCTATTTCTGTCGTCGAGTACTACAAGAATCAGTTAAAATCTCGCGGGCCCTTTTTTCTTCCCCAAGCCAATATTTTTTTGTATATTTTGAATGTATTCAAGTATGGAACAAAAGTATTATATAATTCCCTTAGTAGGCTTCTCAACTTAATATTTTTCAACTTAAATTTTATTTATTTTAATTATTTATTTTCTTGTGACTCAATATTTAATTGCAATCGTTCATTGGGGAGAAGGGTGGCCATTCTCAAATATATAAATATAGTATTCTTAAAATTTATGTGTTCTCGTACTATTAGTTTCTTCCACTAGACCTGGAAATTGCAAAATTAATACCTGGAAAACCTGCAAAATTCAGGGAAATTGAGTTCCATATTTATGTATGAACACTGCTATTTACAATTTTTTTTTTTTCGAATAGGGAGAACTGTACGAAAGGGTGGTTTGAGAATAGTATAACAGTAGGTTTCTGGGAGTGTTGTTCGAAATGAAATCTTTAAGTTTTACGTCCCACTATTATGCTGGCTAGGCTCAAGATGACGGGGTGTTGTTCGGTGGGGGTCAATGTTGCCAATTTTGGGTAAAGTCGCTAAATAAGGGGAATTCGACCTCAACGATAGCGCAGGGTGACCATAAAATTTTCAGTTAAAAACGGGACAGGTTCTTGCAACACTAGACTTTTAGATCTACCTTTGTTCTTATCAGTGCCTTGATATCAGAGTTCCCCGTCTCTCTCTTCGTTACAGAGCGGGTACTTATGAAAAAGGAAAGACACGTTGAAGTTTGTTTAACACACAACCAACTGCTAAAACCTCTGCTGCCTTTCGAGCAGTACTGCGAACTATAGAGTATTTTTAATATAGGGATTTTCAGTTCAATTTTTGCCGCTTTGTTATTATTAATACTTTTAAAAGGAGTAAAGGTACTGGGTTTGTTATTTACTTCTTTCATTTACATAAAACGGGACGAATACTACTTTTTTCCATCTACTGACGGGACGGCCGCGACACGCCCCTAAAACGGGACTGTCCCGGTCAAAACGGGACGTATGGTCGCCCTACGATAACGACAAAAAAAAATTCCGATTGGAGACTTTTTTGGGTGATTTTTAAATAACGATTTACCTACTTACACATTTAGCGACTTTTTGCTGCAAACAAAATGTTCATCTGTAGAGAAGCATTATTAGTTCAAAACAGTTTTTACGTTATTTTTTTCTGTTTGTTTGTTTTAATCAGCGCAAGTGATGAAGAGTTTGGAAATACAGCGTACTCACTACTCCACAATCCTGCATTGTTATGTTACCCTTGCCCTCTAACGAAGAATAACTACAAACTTGATGTCCTTTAGTTCGCAGAGTTTCCGTTGAGAGACACACGTAATACATCATTACCGATAGCAACAAGATTAGCTATAGATGCGTGAAAAAAGGCGAAGAAGGTGTTTGTTATATTTGTCCTCTGGGGTCTTTTAATTATTCTGCACTTTTTCTTTTACAAAAAATTGCTTAACGTAAGTACTGTAGTGTTAATTATTTCGGAACTATTTTGACCACAACATGAACAAAAGTACCCGAAACAACCTGAAATGATCCCTGAATTAAAGGATTGGTTGCGCCCTGTTTACAAAGATGTGAATAGAACCAGCGGCGCAAATCTGTCTTCAACATTGGGGGGGGGGGAGGGTAAGACCGTTACCATACTTTTTTTGGCGATGTCCAAAATACTTATGAAGTTGAAAAACAATGTTGTGGAGGATCAGAGCGTTAGGAGGCGATGTTGTCTTTAGCGTTAGGAGGCTGCAGATTTGAGGCTTATTCTGGGGGACATCTCACGTTCCTTTGTAGCAATCGGACAAAAATCATCAAATTTCTCCCAAAAAACACATTTCAAATCGGATTATTTGGGAGAAGTCCCCCTCAGTTCCAAGATTGGAGGGGACATGTATCCGTCATCCCCCCCCCCCCGGGATTTGCGCCAGTGAGTAGAACATATTGTTTAGTTTACATCTACAACTTTTACAATGCTTATAGACAATGAATTTCTCGATTATTTCTTATAGCGACTTTTCACCCAAAATTGGAGTCGTCACCTCTCGTTTCGCAAACTTATTGCCAACATTTTAGAAACTGGTTGCGGGGAGAGCTACAATGGATGATTCAAGTTATTTCGTCGCTTCCGCTGTGAACCTAAGTACAAGATTCCAAAAGTCACATTTTTTTGGTTCCAAACAATATGTCTGCTGGGTGAAAGCATAGACTGGAATGTGTTGCCTTTCCTACCTTAACTTTAATCCCATAGTAGCTCCTTTCCCAAAGTTAAAAAAATGCAATTCTTCCTTTCTTAATAGTACTTATGACCCAAAGTATTACGTAAGCATTGTATGTTACTTATGTAGCTCACAGAGCCGCAGCTATGGGCAAGCAAGCAAAGCACGTGTCCCGGGCGCGTGGTTGGAGGGGCGCCTAAAAGAGAGGTTATATATTAGTACTTTTCCTGGCGGTATTTAATACTTTTCATCAGAGTGCGAAATCATGAAATCAAAGTGAGAGGAAAAAATGAAATGAAATCTTTGAGTTTTACGTCCCACGGTTATGCCGGTTAGGCTAAAGGAGACGGTGATTATGAGAAATGAATGAAATGGTGGAATGAAGTAAGTGGGAGGAAATGGGAGAACCCCGAGAAAACCCACGCACACGGTGTTTGTCCACCACAAGGTTCACTTGGCGGGGCTAGGATCGAATCCGTGACCCCAAGCACCAGAGGTGAACGCTCTACCACTGAGCCACCGCGGCCCTAAAAGTGAGAGGAGACTGGAGGAGTGAAGAGAGAGAGAGAGAGACAGAGAGAGAGAGAGAGAGAGAGAGAGAGAGAAGAAAACGCTCGCACTTTTACACTTCAAAGTAAATTAAGTCATTTATTTTTTCTGTCCCCCTCCTCCCCCTCCCCTAAGTTCTACTGTCAAAGTAAATAGCTAAAAACACTCCCAGGCCAGAAGTGCATCTACGTTGGAAATTTGATCGAGATCGGTCGGTCGGTGCAAGAGATTAAGAAAAAATGAAATGAAACCTTTGAGTTTTACGTCCCACAGTTATGCCAGTTAGGCTAAGGGAGACGCTGATGATGAGCAATGAATTAAATGGTGGAATGAAGTAAGTGGGAGGAAATGGGAGAACCCCGAGAAAACCCACGCACACGGTGTTTGTCCACCACAAGGTTCACTTGGCGGGGCTAGGATCGAATCCGGGACCCCAAGCACCAGAGGTGAACGCTCTACCACTGAGCCACCGCGGCCCCCGGCCGGGAATCGAACCCGGGTGTCCCACGCCAAAGGCGTGTTCATTAACCACTTAGCCACGAAAGAGCTCATCTGTGAGGCAGTGTAAACCCCCCAAAAAAGAAAGAAAATAAACGCACACTGGATGTTTGCGCAACTGAGGATCAAAACATTCTCAATGGAGTATGAGAAATAGTAAACGTCAATCAATGTGTGCTTTTGCTTATTCATTACTTCGTTAATACTTAATTCCTTCTAGAAATAGTGAAACAATACTATGAAGAAACACTAATTAAACTAATAACAATTACGTTGTATTTCTTACCATACCGTTTTTACCACCCATAGAATTTCAATCTAGCACTATACTGCATTATCACGCCGTAACGAAAGCTGAAATTCAAAGACATGGCACTCGTTAACTGTTGAAGCTGTGTTGTAGCTACCTGTATATCACGCGGCCTTCGTTGGTACTCCTCAACATAAATACGTCACAGCCCAAAGCCAGGAAACATCACAAACAGAAGACAGGGGCACAAGCAGTGCCTGACACTTCACGAACTCAAACCCACCAAGACTCAACTCAACATGACCTTCAATTACGTTCTAGAAACCAAACCAGTGCTAAGGCACAAACTCACCAACTTCCTATATGAAAACACAAGAAAAAAATCTAACGTTTTGGTTCCAAAGTGATGACATAACAATAATACTAAAAAGGTTTTAATTTTCAGTAACCCAAACATTAATTAACTAGGGAACATAACAAAGCAAAAATAAATAAATAAAAATAAATTAAATTAAAAAATAAAAACCTGACAAGTAAGCTCTCCCTGACTACTTTTTTTTTAAATTTCAGTGAGGCTGTAAAATATGTCAATATCTTCGTTATATATATATATATATATATATATATATATATATATATATATATATATATATCATTGTAAACAAGTTCTTTAAACAAAAGAAAGCTCTGAGAGCGCTTACCTCTGACGCGGTAGGTCCCTGGTTCGATTCCTGCTCCCGACAAATAGGCTTTTGGTGAACACTGTAGTTGTGGTTATTCTTAAGACTTTCCAGTTTCCTTACATTTTCTTGATTCCACCATTATCATGTATCTCATCGTCACCTTCTCTCTTACATTGATGTACAATCATGGGGCGTTAAACTAAAAGAAAAAAAAATCTTGCAAATATCCTAGTAAAAATGAGTTTTCTAAACTACACTAGTGGCCCCGCGTAGCGTATTCGCTAACGCTCTCGCCTTCGGTGCGAACGGTCCCGGGTTCGATCCCGGTGGGGGAACTCGGTCGAAAAAGTATCAAAAGATTTTAAGTCCAGCCATCCTGAATGAGGTTTCCTTGGCTTTTCCTCATTCACAGCAGGCAAATGCCGGAGTGGTACCTAACATATAGGTCCCAAGCCGTTTTCTCCCTTCCGAAATCCAAAAATGAAAATGAAATCTTTGAGTTTTACGTCCCACGGTTATGCCGGTTAGGCTAAAGGAGACGGTGATGATGAGTAATGTATGAAATGGTGGAATGAAGAAAGTGGGAGGAAACGGGAGAACCCCGAGAAAACCCACGCACACGGTGTTTGTCCACCACAAAGTTCACTTGGCGGGAGCTGGGATCGAACCCGGGACCCCAAGCACCAGAGGTGAACGCTCTACCACTGAGCCACCGCGGCCCCATTTTTCCCCAATCCATTCTTCCCTTCCTTTCCCCGGATAGTGTGATCACCGAGGGAAGTCATCCCTCATATGCGACGGGCTAACAAGGCCATTGATGCCGAAAGCCCAGAAATCTAAATCCTAAATCTTCACTACACAAGGGAATTTTCGCGCTGAAAACGGTTTATTAGCAATTATGTTAAGCAGCCCTGTAGTAAATCTGCACCAAGTAATAAATCGTCACATATAAAACGGAATGAATAAACACATAACATTCATTTTGCTACCTTGAAATGTAAAATGTTTCAAAACATTAATATTCAAAGATTTCTCAAAATTCAGATTCACCCATTCCATTGTCCTCAATCATTAACGAGTTTTACAATAGTAAGAATTGTATTCGTAAACTACATTACTTACTTAGTACTATATTAAAGCAAGTTACACTAAAAGAATATATAATTAATGGAATATTTAACTAAAGTAATAGTTAACTAGTGTACTTACCCAAGCATTTTTCCTTCCTCTCTTCTTTTCCGTTTGTAAACAACCTCGTTTCGCAAGCAAAAGACGGTAGTTCAATGACGTCAGCCATGGCGAAAGAAAGAGGTGTCTATAGGCGGCCTGGATCTCACACACAGATGGACGTATATAACATATAGCTGAAGTATTTAACATACGTATATGTATGTAAAATACAGAAGATTGTTAGAAGTCAGACATCCTGCAGCGACATGATGTAATATCTAAGCGGGTAAAAGGCAGTACCTGTGTAGCATATGGATAAAGTACGCTCCGTACAGATTTCCTTAGTAAACATAACGAATCCTTGTATTTGTACAATATACCGCTGTCCGGATAATGGATTTTTCTCAGTGAACGATCTCGCGCAAAGCTCTTTTTTTCTCTTCAGTTGTCATAGCCCAAGAAATTAAAGTCAATTCCTCCTTACATATTCCTTTTAAATTTTTAAGTACTTTTCTTTTCTTCTTTTTCTTAAAAGAAAACTTTTTTTTTTTTCAAAAGTGAACTAATCATTTTAACTAATGAAAAATCTTAACAATATTAATACAAATAGAAATATTATTAATCTATGTACATTTTTTCCTCCTTGTTAACATCCATACTTTGTCTTCTAAGTACTCAGAAGGATGTGATATTACAAGATGCGGGTGAAGATCGTACCTTTCCTTGACACACTAAATCGATTCCAAAAAGCCTCTTGTCGCTATCTGTTGCCGTTTTCGCTCTGTAGCGATCAAACGTTGAAACTGGAAATAGGAAACGTTGAAGGTTGTGAATAGAGGGAATGAGATTGAAACCTCTTCTTGGGACGCTGAATTGATATAGCAATAGAGATCTATCTATAAATGATATAATACGAGGTGGTATCAAAAAGTTTCGAGAGTAGTTCTGTAATACTCCTACAGATGGCAGCGCAAGGTGCACGCACAGACATAGGAAGTATCGACCTTCATAAGTCAGTGTGCCAAGAAACATCGTCCTGTGTACATAGGGAACTGTGCAGCTGGTGCTATTCTGACCACGTGCGTTACCGCGTATTCGATTTCATCATGGACAACAAGTTAGAACACGCGCCGTGTTGCTGCCAATTTCATCCCCAAGCTTCTGATCCAGGAGCAGAAGGGACACCGCGTCGGAGTCTGCCAGGAACTCCGTCAGCATGCCTTGAATGACCCGTCCTTTATGTGTAGGATAATTACAAGTGACGAAACTTGAGGTGTATGGGTATGACCCTGAGACAAAGCAACACTCTTCACATTGAAAGAGTCCATCATCTCCACGACTGGAAAAGGTGAGACAGGTTCGCAGCTCGACTAACGAGGAAACCGATTCAAGTGTGACACGAAATTATGGACGAGTTTATGAGCAAACGAAGTGCTTTTGTGTACAACTAAACCTATTAGAGGGGGAAAAAACCCTTTATCTCAACCGTTCCGGACATATAGAGGAATAAGGGAAAGTTTGGTGCTCCGATATTTTGCGAATTTTTGTATATATAGCGTTAGTACAAACAAAAAGTCCTTTAAAAATGAATAGTTCCTTCATCCAGGAAACTGTAGTAATACGTCGCCTTAGACATAAGGGTTATAAAACCGAAGAGTCCATAAAAAAATCTAGGGGAAGAATGTTTTGGACTGGGAAGGTGAAAATATCGGAGTTCCATTGTTGCCTGAAATAGGTATGTCAGGTATCTATGTTCAGGTTTCTTAGTACGCTGAGTCGAATAAAAGTATTATCAGTTAAATAGGATGAAAAAGAAATGATGGCCGTCCGAACTTTCCAAATATTTATAATCTCTACAATTATTAACCGATCGGAACTGTATATGATATACAGTACATAAGACGTACCGGTCTTCGTTTTTTAAGTTGAAGATACTATTTTTGCTTATTGATCCATACACTGCGTTTTAATATATGTCACACAACTGCACGCTGTCGTACTTGCGTTTGCAACAGTATGTGTTTATGATTCATATTATTTAATTTGTTTTTTTTTATAGCACTATTGCACAGAATATAACATTGCATTTTTGTTCACATAATGACGTCTCTGTTCCTTTGGCAAAGTAATTAATACATTTTCATATTACCTTTTCTCATTTTCTACGAACTAACGGCATGATATATTAGCATGTAATATTATACAATTTTGTTCTTCGTGTCAATGACGTTTGTTATTCCTTAAGCTTCTTCTTTTTCCGGCTCCGGGTAAAAGCTACGCCACTCACCTCAAATTCAACACCATTTTTATTCCACCATAGTGCATCTTTCTTAACGTTTCAATGCAATTTTCAAACATATTCACTCGCAACCTAACCGAAAATTCGCAAAATATAGCAGTACCAACCTTCCCCTTATTCCTATATATCCCCGGAACAGTTGAGATAGAGGGTTTCCCCTCTAATGGGTTTAATTGTACACAAAAACACTTCGTTTGCGCATAAACTCGTTCACAATTTTGTGCCACACTTGAATCGGTTTCCTCGTAAGTACATGTTCGTCTTTTTCAACATCCCTGGCATTGTGCATTACGAATTCGCCCCAAGAGGTCATACCGTTAATAGCGAGTCCTACTGACGAGTTTTAAGGCATCTCTGAATGAAAATTTGGCGAAAGCAATCAAATCTGTGGCACGCCAAAAAACTGGCTGCTCCAAGACGACAATAAACCAAGTCACTATGCTCCCCTCATGGTGAGTTTCTCACTCGAAACAAAATGATCGGACTTCCTCACCCTCTCTACTCGCCAGATTTGACTCCTACGGACTTCGTCATCTCCTGAAACTGAAGATCCATCTCAAACGTCACTGTTTGAACACGATTGCGGAGATCCAGCACGCATCACAGAAGATACTTGACACGTTTCAAAGAGAAGGTTTTCCAGGACACATTCCAACGGTGGCAGAAACGTTCGGAGTGCTGTATTACTGTACCAAATTGACTATTTTGAAGGTAGTAGTATGTAAACGTAAATAAACAAAGTACTTTCTTGTAAACAAAACTAATATCGAAACTTTTTGATACCCTCGTAGCCCCTCTCTTGGACTAATAGTATGGTTCACTCCAACCCAATATTTGTATCACTTCCCTTTTCATGCAGCCAGTCCACTGCTGGTGACGGAAATGAGAATAATATGAATGTCTGGATTAACAAATAAGGTAGGAACAAACAAATAAGGCAGAGTAAAAGCAGCAGATCTGAAGAATGAAATACAGGACAAAAAGTTGATGGTTATGAAGAGAGACGTTGGTTGGATGATTTAAAGTTTAACATCAAGTTTCAGCCAAGGCTATATGGTATCGAAAGCACATGAGTTTTCGGCTGGTAATCACACTGAATTCCGCTCCGAAGATGTGTATGTTAACCATATAGCCACAATACATTGCATAGCCCTTCCCGCTGGTCTCGTGACTAGTGAGGGCGTCTTTGATATATGGCGTCCTGGATTCGATTGCTGGTGGTAAAGCATTTGAAAGCATTAAAGTGCTTCATATTCTACCTTAAAATATAGATTCACGTCTCATATAGACCCAAAGCTGAAAAGAGACCTTCAACTTCAAGAAACAAACAAGGGAACATATAAAAAGTGACAAGAAAAACAATAATAAAATAGAGACAGAAGAAAAACGAAGAAGAAGGGAAGACTTAAGAAGAGAGAAGGATAATGACAATAAAAAGAAGAATCTAGGTGAGCAGCAGTGAGAGAAGACCTACCTGAAGGTAGATTATTAAAAGTAGCGACCAGAAGTGTATCCAGAAATTTTTGTTTGGAGGGGTCCAGAGTTGGGGAAGAGGGTCTAATACTAGAAGAAACAACGTTTATGTAATAGTGCACTAATATTATTCAGCACCCAAAAAGACGAGAAGTAACTGTTAAATACTGTCAGCTATATTCTTAGAAAAAATTGTGGAGTTGATTTTAGTTTAGCGTCCCTTTCAGCAGCGAGGCTATATGAGACGTGGACCTACTGATTAACGTGGAATCCGAACCACATGAGCTCCCGCCGGGAATCGAACCCGGGTCTCCCACGTCAAAGGCGCGTACGCTAACCGCTTAGCCACGAAGGAGCTCTCTTAGAAAAAAATAGAACTAGATTGTTATTATAAAGAAGAGCACAGATGAAGTATAAGATCAAAGTTTTATGCAATATCAATAATTTCTCTGCTAAACAAGTATAATTTTATTAAGAA
>NW_027656491.1:0-85000 GCF_964235325.1 Thermobia domestica
GAACACCCATGTCCCGCAATTACTTCGGATAATCGACGCTCTACTGTATCTTCTCATGAAATCAGTATTTTTAAGATATAATATTCAATAGGGTCTACAAGCTAATGATTGAAAACGAAATGAAATGAAATCTTTCAGTTTAACATCCAAAGAATTGATTAGAAACAATTGGACAAAAAGTCTTACTTTCATACAATGCTACAACAGTACGTTACTACTTGTAATGATCATTGGGTCGTAAAGTATTTTACATATGTACTAGACTGGTGATGTCGAAGAAGAAAAAGAAAAATAAATATATGTTAATTCTAATTGTAATATCGACGTGGAAACATATTCATATGTTTGTATAGTTTCTTTTAAAATAATAGGATTTTGGATAGGCGGTTGTCAGGACAACCATAAATAAATAGAGCTATTCAGATTTAGAGAGTAGACATATTGAAAAATAAGTTTGTAAACGTGATGTATACTTCTCAGTTTTGATTATTAAATTAAGTGTAAAAACAGATATATAAAGGCATTTTAATGGCTCAATACTAACAAGTAAACCTTACGTTTGGGTGAATCGAGTTGCTGACGGAGACACATATGAGAAAGTAGTACTAAATGTGGTCAGTATTTCAGTGAAGTTGTAGGTGCGAAGCTCCAGGGGTTTAGGAGATACAGCTACCAGAACATCACATGGAAGTACAGAATAGTCTGCATACAGTTGGAGGTAAAAGCCCTGTAAGACCTCTTGTAACGACAAAAGTGAATAACAAATATATGGGTACATAATAGGACTAGGGGGAAGTCACATAGTAAGGGTATACCTGACGGCGGTCATCTTGAAATCCGCCATTTTGAATTAAGGTTAAGTTTTTAAAATTGGAATAGGGTCAGGTGATACATGATTTAAGGCGCAAATTTAATCAGAAGAACAATGGTGACGTTAATTTTGATTTACGCGCAATTGGTAAAAAGTTACAGGGAAATTAAATATTGTTGCAGCATACGTATTAGTTCTTTATCCCACCATGTAAATTTTGTGTTAATGATAATAATTAAATAAAAAGCAGGTGACTAAATATTAGTTCTATGGTAAGAGTTGCCTTTATGGCGGCCATGTTCAAATCCGCCATTTTGAATCAGACAAAAGTATTAAACAAAACGCATAACAGTAACACCTTATTAAAAGCAAATTTTACCATAAATCCAACGGTATAACCATTTTTGCTTTATCATTAGCCAGCACAAAATTAAATGGGAATAGAGTAATGCAATAGATGACTTCGGGCTAAAAGTTAATCAGAAATACAATGGTGGCGTTATACCGTTGGATTTATGGTCAAATTTGCTATTAATAAAGTGTCAATGCTATGCGTTTTGTTTAAAACTTTTGTCTGATTCAAAATGGCGGATTTGAACATGGCCGCCATAAAGGCAACTCTTACCATAGACCTAATATTTAGTCACCTGCTTTTTATTTAATTATTATCATTAACACAAAATTTACAAGGTGGGATAAAGGACTAATACACCGTACATATGCTGCAATAATATTTAATTTCCCTGTAACTTTTTACCAATTGCGCGTAAATCAAAATTAACAACACCATTGTTCTTCTGATTAAATTTGCGCCTTAAATCATGTATCACCTGACCCTATTCCAATTTTAAAAACTTAACCTTAATTCAAAATGGCGGATTTCAAGATGACCGCCGTCAGGTATACCCTTACTATGTGACTTCCCCCTAGTCCTATTATGTACCCATATATTTGTTATTCACTTTTGTCGTTACAAGAGGTCTTACAGGGCTTTTACCTCCAACTGTATGCAGACTATTCTGTACTTCCATGTGATGTTCTGGTAGCTGTATCTCCTAAACCCCTGGAGCTTCGCACCTACAACTTCACTGAAATACTGACCACATTTAATACTACTTTCTCATATGTGTCTCAGTCAGGAACTCGATTCACCCAAACGTAAGGTTTACTTGTAAGAACAAAGAACCAGTCATTCGTTGTAATGCCACAATACAAGGCCGTTTGAAGTTACACTAGTTGAAACATATTATGTATATTCAACATGAAAAACGATCTAGTTACAGACTTAGATTTTGTGACCATTTTCCCCTCCCCAGCCTCACAACCCACCCAAAAGGAATTGAGTAAATCCAAAATGTATTGGAAAGCACGTTGTAAGGCCGAACAGACAAAATAGCCACGCAGCTGGATAAGTTGAAAACCTTCCCAAGTAGTCAAATTAGATTTCTGATACTAAACGAAATATACATAGACAGGGTGTCCATAATCTTTCTGGTCAAATTTATACAAGTGATACAGGGGTCTAATATAAGTATTTTGAAATAGGAAACCGAAGGTCGCTGCTAGCTCAAACGCCCCGCCATCTTGAAGTTGCAACAATCTGTGTGAACAAGTTCGACGTATCATTAGAAAATGTGTTATTAAGTCAATGTAACCTGCTTTATTGTGCATAACACTACATCTGAGTATGTAAGATTTAGTACAAACAAACTATTGCTGCTCGTACGTATCAAAAACTCACAGTAAGTGCTCAAAGTGACGACCACCAGCCTAGATGCACATAGCACAACGCCTATCGAAATTTCGCCTCACTCGCTCAAATACAGAATTCCCGGTTTCTCTTGCACAACCAAGCAGGCAGCTAGGACTGTTGTAAGCAAGTCTTCCTCGAATTGATGTGTCATCGAAAGAAGAAGGCGAGAAGGTTGTAATCCGTTGGCCAGCGCGTTCCCCGGATCTCAACCCTCTCGTCTTTTTCTTTTGAGGACAGAAAGATTTGCTTGCAAGAGGCATGAGAAATCAATCGGCACATAATCCGTTCTCGACCACTACCGGTGAAGGGGAAAACACCAATGATATTGTTAAAAAAAAAATGTCCCACAGTATATTACGGAGGGGAGTAACCTACGAATGATCACTCTTAGTATTTCATACGAAAAAAACTGAATCTAAGTTCAAAACACATTAAAGCTACATTGATTACATGAAACTTCAAAAACGGGGCGAGGTTAAAAGTCACAAAAAAATAAAGAAATAAGATTGAAGGAAAGGCAGAAGAAAGAAGACAGAAGCATACAGAGAAGAGGAAGACAGAAAAATAGATGCAGCTAAGATGGTATTCGGATCTGAAAGAACTGCGACAAGTGTCGACTTTAATGCCAAATATTTATCTTAATATGCCGAAACGGGTGAGCCATAAAATATACGGTCCCTGGGGGTCACTGAGCGCCAAAGTGCGAATCCATGCCTTCTAGATAACCATCTCACAAGGGAAAGGCCTTGTGGAATGATTACCTATTAACTGTATCCGGCACCAAAATGCTCACTTTACGGCCGGTCCTACCGCGTTGGTGGTGTTGTGGCTCCTAATGTAGAGATTTCCAAGTAACAAAAAATATCCGACACCTTCAAGCAGCGAATGAGAATGAGAATGAGAGAATTAGCAGCCTCCTAGAGATTGAGAAAAAAACTAGGAAAAATCTCAGTCAGGATGTCTGGCATAAAAATCCTGATGCATCTTTTCGATCGTGTGTCCCCACCGGGAATCGAACCCGGAACCACTCGCACCAAAGCCGAGAGCATTAACAGCAATGCTACGACGGATCATTCTTGTGATATTGTATTGTTTCTTGTGTATTTGAAGCTTTTTGTCTTTTTCATCATGTGCTTTTGTGTTTCTTAGGATGTTTCTTCTGTTAAGTCTCGTATTTATTACTTTGTTTCGTACTTTCTTCACAAAGCCTTCTGTCTCTGAAAACAAGTCTTTCAGTTTCTTCCATTGAATTGTAGTGTCTCTGTCTTTATCATTATTATTACATTACATCCTGTTTCTCCCACGTTCATGAGCCGTTCGCAGCTAACCATTTGGTATCTTATCTAAACCTCATCTGCTTTAATTTTATTAGGCGTTTCATTTGAGAGCTTTACTAACAAATGAGCCCATTCACTACCTTAATTTACATATCTGCCATTCACTATTCGTTTTAGCTTCCTATATATGACAAAATTTTCTGCTTTTCAACAACACTTTCTCTCGTATTTTAAACATTTCTTTTCGTCCTACATTTCTTCATACTTTTCCCTCAAACTTTCAGTGTTGCACGAGGCTCCGAAGCCGATTCCCGATGGGAAAAGCATTGAAATTTAAACGGTATAAAAGTGGTTTTGGTTCAATTTTAACTTGTAGGTTCACATCTCACATAGCCTCAGTCCTGTAAAGAAGCTCTAATAATCGGCGAACAAAATAACACAATTTGTTAGACCTACCAAATGTTGTCCTATTTGATTTTCTTCTTTCTCACTATCTTAAGTAATCTTCTTTTCCCTCTGAGCTATTCCTAACACTTACTTTTTAACTTTCATCATATCTTCAATCACATTCTTAATAACACAATCTCTTCTCAAATAATGTCCAGTTTCTTTTCCTTCTTGTAACTATGTCTAGTATTCTTCTTCTTTCCTCCAACAATTACTCTTCTATTCTACTACATCCTTTATCATATCCTTAATAACAGAATTTCTTCACAAACTTTGTTCAAACTAGTTTTTTTTCACTTCTTAATTGTCTTCAGTATTCTTCCCCTCGCCTCCAACAATTGCTCTTATCTTCTACCATACTCTTTATCGCATCCTTAATAACACAATTTCTTCACAAATAATGTTCTAACCAGTTTCTTTTCCCCTTTCTAATTATCTCCAATATTCTTCTTTTCTCTTGCAACAAATATTTTTATCTTCTACCATACCCTTTGTCACATCCCTAATAACACAGTTTCTTCACAAATAATGTCCTAATCAGTTCTTTTCTTGTTTTAACTATCTCCAGCATTGTTCTTCTTTCTTCCAACATTTACTTTTGTCTTCTACCATTTTTCTATCACATCCCTAATGACACAATTTCTTCTAAAATAATTTCCTAACCACATTCTTTTCCTCTTTCAAACTATCTCCAATGTTATTACTCTTTCAAGACTTTCTCTTACTTTCTGCCATATCTTTTATCACATTTCTGGTGACACGATTTCTTCTCTAAAATGTCCTAATTAGTTTCTTTTCCTTTTTTTAAAATTTATCTTCAATATTCTTCTCCTCTCCAACAAATACTCTGTCTTCTACTATAACTTCTAGCACATCTCTGAAAATTCGATTTACGCTGGGAGTGGTGTTTCAAACATTACGGTCGTTTGAATTTCACCTTAAACTGTAGGTACATATCTAATATAGCCTCGGTGCTAAAAAGGGAAGGTAAACCTAAAAGAAATCCACGACTCAAAATTTCATTTCAAATTGTTTTTGCTTTTTCACTGTTTCGTCTTTTAAAAAACTTTTTTGTAGTAAATTTTAACTCTCAAATGGTAACACAGCATGAAGCCATTGAATATTTGATATAATGGGAAGAGAATAATCAGTGTAAATATTTAAAAAAAAAAAAAAAAAAAAAGTATATTGTTTTTGTTCTCTAACTAATATTTTAAACTAATAATCTAATTGACTTCTTTGAGCAAAGCATTTCTAGTCTTTTTCTCTTTTAAGTAGTTTTATAAATCTTTTTTTTTTTATTTTCTTTTTTTTATATTCTCGCTCTTTATATTCCCTAACACGTTGATATTTTCATCTTTTTTCTTTTGAAAAAAGGACATTTTTTCACGCAGCCAGTGTTCTTTATTGAATCCTGACAAATCTGTCCCCTAAGTCCCTACAAAACGTTAAGAAAATCGTCGCTAGAAGTCGCTTGAGTCGTTGTTAGTCGAGAGCAGAAAATCTCCCCTGGTTTATGGATCAGCGTGGATCAACCCTGGAGGCGGAAGACCTGTTGCTTCCTATTCCATTTTCCCCTCACCCCACCTTCTGTCTAAAGACGGAACTCACGTTCTTTGGGAAGGGAAAACCTCCAGCCTCAGATCACATAAAACCAAAGAGCTCTTCGATCATCCTGTTCGCTTTATGCGCTGGTTTCTTTTTTAACAGTGTATCTCAGGGTTGGAAATATTTTAGATCAGAAATATCGTTTAAGTTCATCAAACTTATTTTAATAATTATCATAAAGTATTCTGATAATACTTGAAGTTCATTTGATCTGAACATTCTTTAGCAAACATTTCTGTGTCGAAATAAGAATTGATACTATTAAGATCGTTCAATCACTAAATTCTTTATCTCCTCTCTGTTTTTGCTTCCAACATACATTCTATCACAGCATTCTCTGGTGACTTTCTATAAATAATAGTCTAATCGTTCTAAATTAAATTATCTTCAATATTTTTTTTTATTCTCTTTACTTTTCTCAATATTCTTGACTGTTCCTTCGTTCTATTTTTCCCGCATTAGGTTTAAAAGTCTTCAGATCATTTTTGTCGCTTTGTCGTCTTTGTCCACGTTTCTCTGCTGTGTTGTGCTCTGCAAAGCAACGCTCTACACCAGGAATTCCCAAACTGTGCATGGTGACATCCTGATGCGCCTTTAATGCGTTACAGGGGCGTCACGGAATATTTCACTGGCATCATGCTTAATTTGCGTTGTTTTCTACCTCCACCACATTTTTAATTATCTTACGTATGCTTGTCTTTTTAAAACATGTACGAAGTTCATACCTTTGGAGGACTCATTGGTAGAGCGCTTACCTCGAGCGCGTAGGGTCCCTATTTCGATCCCCGCCCCGCTCAACATCGTGTCCATGCATTTTTTCGGTGTACTCTCGTTTCCTCCCATATTATCATTCCACTAATTCTTCCATCATTATTCAGTTGCCTTAATGATCCGTCTCCCTTAGCTTAAAGGACATAATCGTAGGACGTTACACTGAAAGAAAACTTCATGCTTTTTACTAAAATAAATTGTTCCAGAATTAAATATAATTTTTATGCATGAAATACATAGCATACACTAACAGGAAATCATACAATAAAGATTTTTTGTATAACACAAACACTGCAAATACTGAAGAAGATAACAAAAATTAAAGCAGCGAAAAGGTAAAGACAATTATATTTAAGCAATAATATTAAGTTTGTTATTCTGCAGATTGTTGAAACTGTTATCTGGCTTTAAATAATTTGACGTGGAGCATTTTATTAAGTGTTCAATTCGTAATTTCGTTAATATGCGGGAAATTAATACCGTATTTCTTCGAATAGAATGCGCCATCGAATCTAAGGCGCACCTGGAATTTCACCTCATTTAAACTGATTTTTAAAAGGTTCGAATCTAAGGCGTACAAACAATGTAAAAATACATTCCTAATTCGATAAGCATTTTCTTATCAGCGAAGCGAAATGTTCATTGTTCGTCAGCGATTACCATCTTTGTGCTGTTTGTCATTGTTGTAATAGAACTAATTTTTAAGCAAATTAGTTGTAACTACCAGTATTAAAGACTGCAGTAGATTCTATGTGGTAACCTACGTGCAATGAATAAAAATGTACATTGCAGTATATACATCGAATCCAAGACGTCGTCGAATCTAAGGCGCACCTGAATTTTGGACGTCTAAAAGCCGACAAAAAGGTGCGTCTTATATTCGAAGAAATACGGTATTAGGAAGTCCACGAAGTGAGCTTTCATTTGTTTTCAACAGAAAAACAACAACTTTATCTTCATAGCCTACCTAATATTGTAAGCAAATGCTATTAGAATTGACTGACTATTTCCATATTATTTTAACATTCTAAACCAAACTCTTTTTATTTTCACTACTTCCGGACAAATGTGAAAAAAAGCCAATGTGTCTTTTATGAACTCCCTAACAGAGTTTGAAACATCTACGAAAAAGCAGAAGGGCAGAAATCGGTACTATTCTGGTCTAGTCCTTGTATTTACTAGTCACACTGTACAGCTTTCGGAAAGTAAGCTAGAGTTTTGTACTCTATATCGAAAGTTCATTGAAACTCTTTCTTTATTGAAGAATTAAAGTGTTGAGGTGCATATGGTCAGTTCTACGACAACCCTCCAATAATATGTCATGTGACCCATACTAAATTGGTTGTTATTGAGTACTTAAAAAGCGCCTGAAAGAAAGAAAAAAACAAATCCTATTTTTAAGGGTGTATTTATCAATAAACTTCAATAGAAGACCTGGATTGCAGATTTCCCAAGCCTACCGGGGTATTTTTTTTTCAGGAGGAAGAAAAAACATTTTAATATTCAGTGTTCTTGTTTGGAAGTGTTTTTTTTTTTTTTTTTTTTTTTCATTAATTAATATTTTCCTTGTGGTCCCTTCTTATAGTTTCATGTTTGAAATAGAAGTATCAACTTGAAACATATGTAGATCTACAGCGTTGTCCGGAAGTGGGCGTACCCCTAATAGGTAAACTTCTTCGAACACAGTGTTAATGGACATTCTTACCTGGAGATCCTTAATGAGTGGTTGGTCTCTCAACTGGAAGAATATTGTATCAAAGACACTGTTGTAATACAGCAGGATGGAGCACCAGCGCACTTCGCGATCCACGTGAGCAATTACCTGAATCAGACGTTTCCTGGCCGCTGGATTGGAAAAGGTTGTGCATCTTCACCATCTCCTTTTCCCTGGCCTCCAAGAAATCTCGATCTGACGACACCAGACAATGCTCTCTGAGGTTTCATAATGCAACAAGTATGAAACACTCGATATCACACAATGCAGGAATTACAAGCAGCTGTGCAACACACCTTCACCCTCGTGATTCTGGAGTATCTCTGCAAAACATCTGCGAGAACTTGGCACAGAATTCAGCTCTGTTACGACATGGATGGTGATCCTACCGATTTTTAAGACTTCAAGGTAACTGTGTACGGACATTCTACCATAACTAACACTATACCGTTGAAACTAAAGGGAGTTACGCCCACATCCGGACCACCCTGTATATATGTGTATGAGCGTGGGGTGTTTTTTTCAAATAATGCTCGATTGTTGTAAAAATTTGCAGTATTTTTGTGTTATTAAGCACATTCTTATGTTTAAAACAGAGCATCGTCGAGCTTACGCGGTTAGCGTACTCGTCTTTGGCGTGAGAAACCCGGGTCCCATTCCAGGCAGGGGCTTATATGGTTCGGATCCCACGTTAATCTGTATATCCAAATCTTATATAGCCTAACTGCTGAAAATGACACTAAAGTCAAAATTAAATCGATATGTTCAAAGTGTTAATGATTGATTAAATTTTCTGTGAGTATGAAGCAAATGGAAGTGTCAGTTTAGTGTTATGTAGTGTATAAACTTGAAATGGTTACTAATTACATACATACTTTACATAATATAAGTCTGTCGTACTATATAATACAGAAACAAAACAAGAAGTGTCCGGAACAGAACTACTCTTTCAATTTTAATACATTGTTGTCTTTAATCCAAAATGATTGTTTCTTTACTTATCTTTTATTTCTTCCTCTTCGGACTCACATTGTATTCCACTCTTCTTCTAGTGATAAGTACTGTCAGAAGACAGTTCTCTTAAAGAGCTGAAAAGAAAAAGCCTTAAAATGCTTCGTGATGAGTATTGTGCTGAATAGGGCAGAAACATGGACATTACGCGAAAATGATCAGGAATGACTGGAAGTTTTCGAAATGTGGGTGTGGAGAAGAATGGAGAGAAATAACTGCCTCGAGCAGAAAGCCAACGAAAGGATGTTAGAAATGGTGGGAAGAAAAGAACAGTTTTAGATACTATTGAGAGGAGGGAGAGAAACTGGTTGGGACATTGGCTAAGAAGGAACTGTATCATGAGGGACGTGTTAGAGGACATGGTGGCAGGAAAGAGAGGGAGCGGGCGAAGCAGGCTACAATTGATGGACGATGTCAAAACAGGTTAGCGGAAGACCGTGAAGCATGGAAACTTCTCAGTTGCGGCAAGTGACCTGTCAATAAAGGCAGAATAGCTATTATTACGAGACAGTTCAATAGTTTCTCAGCTTTAATAATCAGTGGTGAAGGATATAGGGGAACACTACTAAATCATAAATTTTCTGTAGAATTTATTTTTATAGAATACATCAAGAAGTCAGCTTCCCCATATTTACTACAACCAAGATCTCTCCAGGTTCCTTGTACAAATATTTAAATATTGTGTATCTTGAATCAGAGCATCTTTTACCTTTTCGTCGCATTGACAGTTAAAAGTAATGCCTGAGATAGTTTCTGTATCCGAAGAAATCTTTATAATTCAAATGGATGACATCAAATGGTTTTAGCTTCTTTCTTTTCTACGATTTCCGGTTTTTTTTCTAGTTTCCACTCTTTCTTTCATTTTATTTTTACTATTTACGTAGTTTGTGTCACACGGAAGAAACTGTGTTAGCCGTGCATAGCGTAGTTGCTAACCCTCTCGTCTTTGATGCAGGCGGTCCCAGTTTCGATTCCTGCTGGGAACGCTCGATCGAAAAAGTGTAAAAGCTTTTTCAGGCCAGCAATACCGAGTGAGGTTTTCCTGGGTTTTCCTCATGAACACCAGCAAAATGCCAGGATGGTATAGGTCTCAGACGGCTTTCTTTCTTACCTTTCCCCGTATAGTATGATCGTCGAGGGTCGTCATCTCTCACGCTGACGCACTAAGATCGACAGGAATCTTATTCTTAATCGTAATAGCAAAACACTGCGGCCTTGGATGTGGAAGTACAGGGAGTCCATAAAGTCCTGCAGGAAAGAAAAAGACTCTAACTTGGAAACTACCTAATGTATTAACAAATACTTTTTTGGTATACTTACAGAAAGGTTCAAAGTTTTGTTTCAGCTAGTTAAGGTTCATCGCCAAGCCTCCAATTGTGCACCATTCACGTCCAAGCACTCTTGCAGTCTTTTTGGGAAACCAAGAATTGCGTGTTGGCGATGCTCGTCTGGAATGTTTAAAATCACATCAGTTATTTTGTTCTTGAGATCGTGCAGATTAGTGACGAATACACCTTGGTCTTCATGTGTTCCCACAACCAGTAATCACAAGGCGACAAATCTGGTGATCTTGCAGGCCAAGGTGTGGGTTCTCTTCGGCAAATTCCTCTCTTCTTAAATTTTTGGTTAAGAAACTGTCGAACTGTCGATGCCTAATCTAGTAAGTTCTGGCAAAAGGAATGTCTGTAGCATGTTCAGATAATTGTTACCATTTATCGTCTCTTCCTCGAAGAAAAAAGGGCCGATAATGTAGTCCATTGAAACAGCACACCACACGTTACCCCGCTTGTGCTCCTCGAATTCACGTGGATTTTCCACCCTTCAAATTCAGCAGTTGTGCCTGTTCACTTTTCCCGACACATGAAATGTGGCTTCATCTGAAAACAGAAATGAAGACAGAAGGTCACCTTATTCTTGTAAGCAGGTAAGCATTGACTCACAGAATTCCATTCTCATGTCACAGTCTTCCTCCATCAGCTCGTGCACAAATTTTAAACTTACAGAGCCGAACCTTCACACTTCCCGTTTCTTTTAACTTCTCGTACCACATCTTGATACTTGTTTCTGCTGGGGGTGTTTTCCCATACGTTGTTTGGAACTTTCTCCGCACTGAAACGCAAGATTTTAATTCCGCAAACCACAAAACACATTGTGCCTTTTCTTTAATAGACGCCATCTTAAGTCACGTGATTACCAGCGCTAACGTCATCGAGCATTGTGGCCGAACAAAACTTTAAACTTCCCTTCTTCCAACCCCAAAAATTTATACACTTAAACATAACGGTTTCGAAGTTTTGCAGTTTTAGTTTCCTGCAGAACTTTATGGACTCCCTGTAGCAGCAGACGTATTTGAGTTCTGATAAACAAGTTTTGTACTGATAGGTGTGCACTATTATTTAATGTATCATAAGCAACTACCATTGGTTTCTCGTTTTTATTAGGCAAGGTCGAATAAGTCATTATCGGCTATTTGCCGATTGTTACTCATTACATTATTTCAGCGTAGCGATATGATTCATCTCAGTTGAAAAAAAAAAAAAAAAGTTCCAAATCTTTCAGCTGAACTGAACAACATCCCAAGTCCTTCGATTTGGAACGCTATTCTATTCCGCTAAAGTTGTTTTATATTAAAAATATTTTTAATTGGAATTTGGATGTAATAGTAGCTATTATTCATGTGTATACGTGTTCAAAAAAGACCAATTTTTTGCTCTGTATTACCCATTGTACAATATTTTAAGCACTGTACCACTCAAAGTAGTCTCATACACTGGCAATACATTGTTTCTAACGTTTCTTCCATTTTTGAAAGCCTTCTGGAACACACTTTCTCGGATAGCGTGCAGATCCCTTGTCAAATTGTCCTGAAACTCCTTTATGGTTCGGAAACGATGTCTTTCCAAAGTGATTTTAAGTTTAGGAAACATGAAAAAAGTTTGCTGGGGCTAAGTCTGAAGAATAAGGTGGATGGGGCACAACGGGAGTCAAAAGTTTTGCCAGAAAACTGTGGATGAGAAGCGAAACGTGAGTACCATCCAAGTCTGTTTTCCCCAGAATTCAGGCCTCTTCCTTCATATGACATCTCTCAACCATACTAAAATGTTCTGGTACAGCGCACAGATGACGAGAAGAACGCTAAAACAAGGGTAGCGGAGAAAGGTCAATGACACTTTCAAGTCCATTTTCTGTTTTTGAGGTGTGGTCTATACTTAGATGTCGTCTGCTACTCTGGGTAGTTATCTGTGTGCTATTCCGTGGTGTCATTTGAAACCCCCGTGCGAAAAGTGGGCGAGCCCATACCTGCGTCACACTACTTCTGCTTGGGTTCTTCTCGTCATCTGTGAGCTGTAAAACTGTTTGTTTACTATTTGACCACGTCATACAAATTCATGATGAACAATGGATTTCCAATTAAAAAACGCAACCAACATCGCTTCTCACCGATTCGTATGTGCTTTATATATATATATATATATATATATATATATATATATATAAGGAGACCTGAATGAATTGAACGTAGCAATTTGTTTTCTAAAGATTTGAAGAATAGATACCCACATTAAAAAAAAAAATGAGAATGTGATGAAAGTGGGTTTGAGGTGTTTTCAGTTCATGGTCAGGTTCTTAGTTCTTATATTTTCGACTTAAAGGCAGTCATTCTATAATGAATGAAAGAAAATGACACTGTTTTCTCGTCACAAAAATCCCTCACCTTGGTAATATATTTTTGACCATAGATACACCGCTTCTTGTAATCCATATCTTCGTTTGCATCGTATTTCTATAATTTTCAGCAACATAGCGCGATATCGCATGAAAACGCTGCTATACTTGGTGCTGCGTATCTGATAAATAACTATAATTATTTTTGTGGAGTCGCTTCTGTTGTGTTTACGTGGTGTTATTGGTTGAAAGGGGTGTTAAGAAAAGATAATGAGTGGTTTCATGACTTACATTACATGGTTGATAGAATAACACAAGCAGTAACGGCAAGTGCCTATTGATTGTTTCGTTTTGTTTTATTGTTCCCAATTGTCGAAGTAGTTTGTGTGAATTGAAGAGAAAAAGGAGACCAAAAAAAAAAAAAAAAATGCCTTACAAGGTTCATTACTGACAAAATTATATGTAAAGTTTTGAAATTCTGTAGAGAGGAAATTTAGTGCTTTCTTTAAACATTTCTTTAACGTTTAAACTTTTTTATTAGACAATTAAATTAACAGTAATCTACATGATTTAATGTTCCATCTTATGTAAATAAAGCAAAGCGACTGACAACATTGTGCATTGTGCACGAACCGGCAAAACTGATGACGTCGGACTTGGAGGGGATGTGGATGAACATTGTGATACGTCATCATTGTAAGTGGGAACTTACTAGCGTCACGTTGGTTGTCCGTAGCAATTGTTTTAGTGAAACGGGTTTTCCTTGTGCGTTCTGACAATGAGCTACACGAATATCGAGCGACGGAATATAATAAGGTATGCAAGGCCTGCGGATGCAAAAATTGATACAAATATCGAAAACGTCCGGGAGCTTCAGATCATGATGTGCGTTCAGATCATCGGTTGATACTCGGAATGATCAGGGAAGAGTTGAATTTATGTCAAACCAACGTTCATCAACTGTTGACCAATGAACAGGTGATGCGAAAAATCTGCTTCAAAACTGTTCAGATAATCCTCACGCAGGAGCAAGGATGTAATGGGGCGTATACGAGAGTATACGGCGTATGCCCACTTAAAATCTTTATAGTCCAACGTATACTCACCTTAAATTTACGGGAGAATGAGCGTATATTGCGGTGCGTATACGCCAAATAGTCTTCCATATATGCTATCCTTTAGAAAGCAATCCAGCGTATACTTACCAAAAAATTCTAGCATTACACCACTGCGCAGGAGGAAAAGGGCAGTGGGGAGACATATGCGTTAATCGTTTGGATTTGATTGTAAATTATCCCCATTTCATGGTTCATCTTGAATTGACTCTTTTCCCTCTACAAGTGCCTTAAGCCAATGAAACACCTGGATTTTGACGAAATGCTGTCTCTGTACGTATGGCGAACTTTTACAAAAGTTTCCGTTCCTATATGTCCAAGTCTGAAGCGAAACCTGACCACACACTGTTGCTCGATATTCGTGTCACTCATTGTCAAAACGCACAAGAAAAACCTGCTTCACTAAAGCAATCGCTACAACTAACCAACGTGACGCCAGTGAGTTTCCACTTACACTGATGATGTAACATATGTTCATCCATCTCCCCTCTAAGTCTCACGTCACCAGCGTTGCAGATTCATGCACAGTGTTGTCAGTCGCAGTGCTTTATTTACACACCTCGTATGTTAAATAGTTTTACATATTCAATGTAAAATTGCTTCGTTATTTAAGATTCCCTTGTGTTACATATTGCTCACAATTCGAGTAAGTCAACACGATTCGGTACTTTAATTTATAGACTTAATTGCAAAAACTAACAATTGCATACGTTGGAAATTAGGCTCGTCAAATATACATAACAATTAACTTTTATTCTCAAAACTCCATGAATAATAATCTTTCTATTGTCATAGCAACACCAAATAAACAATTATCTCTAATTATAGCCACTAACATTACATGAATATCAATTTATCTCAACATATATTCTACATTTCTTCTACTTCTTCTTCTTCTTCTTCTTCATCATAACATATTGTGCACTTTTAAGCACCGTTGCCCAAAAATAGCTACAATTAGAAATGAAAGTAATTCACAGATGTCAGATATACAATATCGTTGTATATATGGCTCCTGACGAGGACTTCTTAAATTGATTACAATTGAAGAAAGAATCCTGGACCGTTACATATCTTACATACGTGGTTACCTTATTTTCCGAATAGCCCTCACACATATAAAATATAATACATATATATATTAATTTCATTTTATCTCAACAATAATCTTACATTCATTTAATAATCAATTCCATTTTAATTGTATAAAATTATCGACGAAGAGGACTTATTCAAAATGCGATCCTTTTGCTGATTATTTAGGTCCTAAAATAGATTCTTTAATTCAATATCATCGGAGCTCATAGACAAATTAAATTAAATTATATTGAAATGTTACATACCGTATTTCATCCATTTGGGCATAATTAAGATAATTATAAAAGATTTTGAAAACACAATATTGATAAGTGAAGCGAATTACAAAGAAATCATAACAATACTCAAAATAAAACAAAACAAGACTTGATTAATATAACGGAATAATACAAATAAAGAAATTATTATATTAAGAATTAATAAACTTTATGTGGGTTAAAATACAATATAACATGTTTTATTTATTAAGGCATTGTTACCACAACTTTGATAGACAATATTAAGTTACATTGCACGTCAGAATCTTGTATACAGTTCTGCCTATTATTTGATTCGACGGTATCTTGGTTTCTATTTTGAGAATTTCTACCACCTATGAAATTATTACGAAATCCATTTCGAGAAAAATTAGATGTACCGTTTACCTAATTTCTAAATGTTGTACGATTACTATTCCTTCTGAAATTGGGTTCGGTTCTATTACCGGTATAATTGAATCTATCATTACTTTTTACATTAAGACTACATTCTTCACGCACATTGATATTTCGGATTGGAATATGATTGGCTTGACTTCGGTTATTATTAGTTTGGTTTCGATTAGTATTACTTTGCACCATTGATTGATTTTCAAAATTTTGTACTATCATAATTATATGATTGAAATTAATGAATTGTGCAGAAATCAATATTTGCTGCAACCTAAAAGGTAACAATATCCGGATCGATGCTATGATTCGTGATTCCTGTTGGTATGGATTAATTTCAACTCTTTATATACGGAAATCACAAAATTAGTAAGATTCTTATCAATTTTGGGATCATACCGTATGTTTGGAACCAAAGCGTCTTGGTTTGCCAACATAAAATCATTCTCAAAATTGGAAAACAGTGCGTTCTTAAAATCTAAATAATTACGTAAACTTCCCCTGATCGCTTTGAACCGTACAGAGCACGGTGGTAGCAAAACATGTGGTAAAATCTTAAGAAATTTGGATCTGCCTACCCCAACTAAATCTCATTCTTCTTCGAACTTTTCTAAAAATACAGTTGCAAGTATGTCTTCTGACCTTCCACTAAACTTTGTCAAAGACCTTATTTCACTAAATCTGAAATGATTATGATTATGAGACTGTTTCAAATGATTAGATTTTACGTATCTGGTTTTCCGACGATGTGATGAATACGGTCTTCTTTCCCGATACTAGAGGCACTATCATCCCGCTCAGTATAGCTTTTCGGTATATGATTTTCTTCCAAAGCTAATCTGGGTTCATTTGGAATATGGTCGCTATTGGTGATCTGATCAGGATTATTATTTATGGTAATGATCCTTTCCTTGATAGTGTTTATTTCTTCCTGTAATACTTTAATTTGGTTGCTATGCTCATTAACTTGGGTTTCAATCACTTCCACTGAACTTTGTAAAATTGTAAATCTGTACAAAAAATTTGTTCCATCCTACAGTCTGTTCATTCCAGTTTAGTGTTCATTTGCTGCGTAATTTGTTCAAATTTGTTATCCATTTGTTAAAACCTAATATCCATATGTTGTGTTTGCTGTGTCAGTTGCTCAAATTTAGTATTCATTTGCTGGGTAATTTGTTCAAATTTGCTATCCATTTGCTGAAACCTAGTATCCATCTGTTGTGTTTGCTGTGTCAGTTGATCAAATTTAGTATTCATTTGCTGTGACAAGGATTGACCTAACTGTTTTATCAGCCACATTCGTTGATGTATCAGATCCTGGTGTTACATCATCACCAACTTCATCATTATTACTTTCGACTTTGGGTAAATCCATTTTAATATTCCTATAAATTTTCCTTTTACTATTTAATAAAGTGTACTCCGTGTTGAGGGTTATTTATGAGATTGCTTACTCTACTTTACACAAATCTCAAGGTTCCTTGGCGGAAAACACCATCTAAAGATATATATAACGTTATTTAAGATTTCCTTGTGTTACATATATTGTCCACAGTTCGAGTAAGTCAACACGATTCGGTACTTTAATTTATACACTTAAGGTTAGTGTAAAGGGACAAGTTTTGCCGATAGATGTCATTACAGTCTTCCTATCTCACCCATGTATTTTTTACCTTTCACGAAAATTTACAATTTCTTTTACAAATTTCAGCCTAGAGATTTCAAATTTTTAGAGAAGGAACTTCGTAACCTATTAAAGGGAACAATCCATGCCGATTTTTTATTTAGAATTTTTTCATTGTTGAAAAAGTTCGATTGTTAGAGGTTTGGATATCCATTTCAACAATGAAGAAAATTCTAAATAAAATATCGGCACGAATTATTGCTTTCGATAGATTATGAAGCTCCTTTTCTAATGATTTGAAGTCTGTAGGTTCAAATTTGTAAGAGAAATCGTGAATTTTCGTGCAAGATAAAAAATACATGGGAGAGATACGAAGACTGTAGTGCCATCTATGGGCAAAACTTGTCCCTTTAAACCAATCTTAATTGCAAAAACTAACAATTGTATACCTTGGAAATTAGGCTTGTTAAATATATATAACAACTAATTTTTATTCTCAAAGCTCCATGAATAATAATCTTTCTTTTGTCATAGCAACACGAAATAAACAATTATCTCTAGTTATAGCCACTAACATTACATGATATTAATCTATTTCAACATATATTCTACATTTCTTCTTCTTCTTCATCATAACATATTGTGCATTTTTAAGCACCGTTGCCCAAAATAGCTACAATTAGAAATGAAAGTAATTCACAGATGTAAGATATACAATGTCAGATATACAATATCGTTGTAGAAATTATGAGGTTATTTCCAAAACTTTCCAATTTGACACTGAAATATGGCGCTACAACTACTAATTTGTTCGTGGCATACAACGCCATCTATGGGAGAAATGTCAGCTTTAACCGTCTAACTGCGCCAATTTCTTACGGATAGTCATTTGAATCAGTTGTGCGTTCAGCTCGCATATTGTATGACAATGCCCCAGTTAACAACACTGTTGTTTCCTTGATTGCAGTGAAAGACTGTGGCTTTGAATAGATTCAGCATCCATCCTACAGCCCAGATGTAGCACTGCAGCATTCATAACAACAGCCGTGTGGACTTGAGCATTATCATGCAGTATGCAACGTCAATGCACAAGCAACTGGTTTAAATGACTGCCTACATCGAACTGACGCAGATAAGACAGTTGAAACTAATACTTTATTTCTTCCATACATGGCACTATATGTCTTAAACAGCTAATTACCAGTGATGTGATATTTCAGTGGCACAGTGAGTACTTGAAAATACCCTCGTATATACACGATTGCTCTCACACACATTTCATTGGTTCAACTTATTCATTCTATTTTCTTGAAGAGCTTATGTATATTCATCAAATTTCACGGAAAAGTAATACATATGAAAACACTGTTATACTTCTGATTTCACTTATAAACAACGAAATTGGTCTGCAATCTTGCTATATGCAGAAAGATGTCAAACACCAAATATGCGCATGCTTTGACTTTGAATGCTAGGAAAAATCATGGACTGCGTTACATCATATATTTAATTAATAATTTTTGTAACACAATCTTATTTCATAGAAAAAACAAAGCAATTTTCTGGATCCTTGAATAAAAACTTAAGAATATTTCTAATCAAATGTTTCGTGTTAACTATTGTACTCTACCGGTTGTCCGAGAAGTCCCTGTAGTCTTCGGTTTGAGTATATCAGAGTTCCAGTAATTTAGTTGAGGTATTTGTAGACCGTTTCCATGGTCACTGATAACACTGTCTGGTGTCCTTGCTTTTATATGTATCTGGTATCCCTAATTTCAATTAATAATATACATGGTGCTAGATTGGGTATGGTTCTCCAAAATATCCGTCCCCATTTAAATGGTCTTCACGAAGCCCGGACCTTACAACACCAGGTTACTCCTCTAGGGAGTAATCGAGCCACGTGTATCTCAAAGTCGGTACTTGAAGGGACCGGAGTGTAAGGAAGTGTGGAGAGACGATAAGTCGATACTATAACTCCTCAGATAACACCTTGGGAACGATAATTCTTGAGATGCTCTGCAACATGTTAAGGAGAAGATGTGAGACGCATTCATCTGTGTGTACATACACAAACATACTGGATGTAGAGTTAGTATCTGTAGGAACTTAACTATATCTAAGATAGTATTTAATAATTAAATAAATTAAAATTGGTCTAGCATTGCTTTCTGTGAAATCCAAACCAAGGAGTACTGGGATCTCTCGGAAACTTTGTACACAGGACTCACGTGGAGGCCACAAAAGAACAAGGAACTGGAAACATTGGAAATGTCAATATGGAAAAGAGTGAAGAAAATTATCTTGGCACAACGAATAATCAATAAATATTGTATACAAATTTGAGAAAAGAAAACCAATTGGAAGCAAATTGTGAAGAAAATTGTAGATAGTAATTAATTGAATAGATATTTACGAGAAGATATTGTGGGAAAGAGGCGCAGGAAGGTAAAGAAAAACACATCAGTTATAATAGCTTGTCAAAGAGGAAAAAATTTGAAAAACGAAATAATGGGTGTTGATAAATGATTAAACCGTAATAGTGATGATATAGTTGTGATATTTGTTTATTGCATTGTTATCTCTGTTTTTACACACAAATACTTTTCTCCATGGTGAATCTTCCAGAACGGACTTGACAAAATGTGGTGCTATATGCGAGGGTCGTTCAATAAATTCTAAGCCTAATATATAAGATGTAAAGATTTCAACGTAATTTCCCCTCCCCCTGATCTCAACGCACTTAACACACCGATCGTTCCTGTAACGTGAACTACGCTGGTCTTTCTTTAGCCTTCGAAAGTAACTTGGAGCCAAGTCTGGATAATACAGTGAATGGGGAAGAAGCTGCAATCAATAATGTCGAATCGCAACTTTGGAAACAGCTGCTGCTTGATATCATAGGCATCGCGGCTAGATATCGCTAGATATCAACGTTCTGCATCTTGCCAAAAACCCATCAATAAATGGCAAAGTCTTTTACTTTTGCTTTTACGCTAACGATGAATGGTGCAATCGTTCCATCATCCTACGATTTTTGTATCATTTTTAGCCGTATAATATAATGAAAGCATCTCGTAAATATCAGTCATTTACAATATATGATGAAGAAGCGCACCTTCACGATTGGAGGAAAGGGAGAGAAACGCTCTTGAATAAAGAAGAAGAGGAATCGATGTAGGAGAGCAGAAGAAACAAATGTGGCAGTGTAAGACACGAGTAGTATGCGTGCAAAACTTGCCTACCTTATCTTGCTTGTTACTACTATTCTTTCTAAACGCCACGTTACTTGCGTTTTCCGTCTCCTCTTCACGTGATTTACTGAGAAATGAAGCAGCAAAACATGACGTCACAGCGCGCTTCGTGACTTGCCGTTGTGTTTATCCATTGACGTCATTGATTTCAACTTAAAATGCTATCTTTTAATTGTTTTAACGCACTGGTTTCTTTACATTCATTTTGACCTTGACACTCCCTAGAAACAAACTGGATTCTGTTTACGTCGGGAAGACTTTGAAGGGCACAATACTTTGGAAATCGAACTAACAAACTAACAGAACTAACAAAGAAGTTCTGAAACAGTTTTGTGTCCTGAGATAGAAAGTTACCTGTCCGACTATGTTTACGTCATTTCCAATCCGCAAGGCGCGTGGACGAAGGATCTTCACTACGTTCACATCTATTTGCACCAGCTTAAATACAGTGACGAAAAAGAATGAAGCAAAAAAATAGTAAGTGATCCAGACAGTATCTTCATATTGCTATTAAATAAACAAAGGACAGTTTCCAGACAATATATTGATCAGAAATTTCGTTAGGTAGTATCTGATCTGATGATTATCAGGCTTCCAAACTGTCTGAAAACAACAATTACTCCATTACTAATTGCGAGATGTTATGTAATCTCACTTTCTAATTTTCTGATGCTTTTCGTTGCATTTAAGTTATTCACTACAAGTAAGAAGCAGCAGTGTCCCGTGAACGAGAAAACCTTAGTTTATATGGCGTAATATTTTCACAATTAATATTGAAACCGGACGCGGTAATAGATTTCTATCGCTTCCGGTTTTAGTGGAGATATAAGAGCGTAGATGGAATATTCTTCCGACACTTAATTGATTGTAGAAACTAGGGATGGCCAGAACAGGTTCCTGATGGAACCGGTTTTCGGGTCTGAACGGATCCGGTTCTAGAAGATCCGGTTCCGGAACCGGTTTTTCGGATCCAGGTCTGGAACCGGTTCTTCGGATCGAAGTCAGGAACCGGTTCTGAAAACAGAACCGGTCCCTCGCGAAACCGGTTCCGCTGGAACCGAAACTTTGTGACCATCCCTACGCTAAGCCCGAGCTGCTGGCAAGCTGTGAACAGTATGCAAGATGAAATGGTGGAAGCGACAGGTAGGCGCCCAGGCGGCGGCAGCTTGTCTCATTTGGCTAAATAAAATGGGTAACTGGCAAACTCATTGGCTAAACAGGCAAACTGGCCAACTCATTTGGCTAAACACCCACTGGTGGACCAAAATTTTTTTCTGGGGGCACAAGCGGGTCTGGGCGGGGAAGGCACAAGCGCATGATCCTCTTTGCATTATTTTTGAAGGTGAACTTAGTGCCTCCTTTACGGGTCTTTGGGGGCTTTCGGATCCAGGTCTGGAACCGGTTCCTGAGATCCGGTTCTGGAACCGGGTTTTCGGATCCAGGCCCGGAACCGGTTCCAGAACCGGTTCTGAAAACCGGTTCCGCCGGAACCGGAACTTTGTGGCCATTCCTAGTAGAAACCGCTTCTCGCTATCCATTAGCGTCTACTTTCATTTTTCCTATATAGTGATCATAAAAACTGAAAATGGATCATGTCTACCACTTCCGGTGATTGGATCACCTCCATCCATGAACTCAATTCCTACCTTTTGATCCTGTACATTCTGGCCAAAATTGATGGTCTTCCATGAAATAATGCTTTAGATTTTATGTCCCCTGAACGGATGCACACAAGAACCAACAGACGTGGTAAAAACATGATGTAGGATCAGAAACGAATGTTACAACGCCGATATTTCTGGAGTTTTGTCTGTCTTAGAGGAACGAGGAGTGAGCGATAGTTTTACTACATGAAGTTGGCAACTATGCAGAGTTTCAGCCACCAGCACCTATGTTGCTAGTTGTAGATAAACACAAATAACGAGTTGTTTGAAAAACTGGTCTCAGGAAGCATTCCGCTTGCTTATTCGATTTCTGTGGGCGAAACATATAAGCGCAGCTGAAATCCACCGGCAGCTGGTACAGGTTTACAGCCAGAACTTCTCACCGAGGGTGTAAGCTTTTTCCACGACATCGCCTGCCCGCATACAGCTCAAAGACCACCACGCTGTTGAGGCAGTTTCGCTGGGACATCATCGAGTACTCTCCCTACAGCCCAGACCTCGCTCCAAGCAACTTTTACTTGTTCCTGCAGTTGAAGGAGCACCTATTAAAGGCCACCGATTCACTTCAGACGAAAAGGGGAAACACTTCGTGATAACATGGCTGAGCTGAACATGCAACGACAGGATTTTTACCAGAAGGGAATCTTCAAACTTATCGATGTACCTGAACCGATATGGTAACTATGTCGAATAACATCCTAATGTCTATATAATATATGTTGCCTGTATTGGTTGTATGAAATAATATATACAGATGGTGATCAGAAAAATGGAAACACCTGTAGTTGGCAACACGTCAGATGTATGGGTTGGCAGTGGTGTCGTGGTGCCCGCAGCGCCGGACCGCTGGTGGTGGTGTGTTAGGTCGGTCTCCATACTACGTCAGGCGCAGTGAAACAGCAGTGTCCAGTGGCTGCAGCAGAGGGAGGTAATGTAAAATGGGAGACCTCTCAGATTTTCAAAGAGGGCATATTGTTGGTGCGCGGTTATGTGGAGTGAGTGTGACGGCAGTGGCTACTGTGTTAGGTGTGTCGCGTGGGACAGTGTCGAAGGTGATGACGGCTTACACAACACACGGGAAAACCACATCGGGGAAGCGGAACAGTGGGCGGAAGAAAATCATGAGTGACAGGTCACGCCGGGTATTAAAGCGCATTGTCACGCAGAACCGTCGTGCCACTGCGGAGCAAGTTACGGAGGAACTCAATCAGCACCTCCCCCATCCTGTTTCGACAATTACAGTCCGCCGCGAATTACATGACATAATCTTACGGGGTCGTGTTGCACGGGCCAAACCGCTCATCAGGGACCATAACGCTTTCGCACGCCGCAAATGGTGCCGCGACCGATGCAGCTTGGACCGTTGAGGACTGGAAACGTGTGATATGGTCGGATGAGTCATCCTTCACCCTATTCCCAACCACGGGCCGTGTTTATGTGTGGAGAACGCCCAAAGTAGCTTATGATCTGCAGTGTCTCCGCCCAACTGTGAAACATGGCGGCAGCTCGGTGACGCTGTGGGCCGCCATATCATGGTTTTCATTGGGTCCTGTGGTCACACTTAGCGGACGAATCACTGCCAACGATTATGTCGCAATTTTAGGAGACCACTTGCATCCTATGGTCCGGATGTTGTTCCCGGACAATGACGCCATCTTCCAGGATGATAATGCACCCATTCACACAGCTGGCGTTGTTGCAGCGTGGTTTGAGAACATCGGGATGAAGTTCAACACCTCCCCTGGCCCGCCCAATTCCCAGATCTCAACATAATTGAACATCTCTGGTCCGTCTTGGAAACACGACTCCGGCGACGATTTCCACCTCCATCCTCTCTCACAGAACTGGCCGATGCCCTGCACGAGGAATGGTGTAAAATTCCACTTGCTACCATTCACGACCTCTATGCCTCCATCCCACGTCGCATCAAGGCTGCTCTAAAGGTGGAAGGTGGCCCGACACCATATTAATCTGGTAAGTTGCAATTTCGTTCAGGTGTTTCCATTTTTCTGATCACCATCTGTACCTGTTTCACTGCAGGCTTTGTAACCTTACTTTCTGATCACCCCTCGTATGAGTGTTTCGGACGACCTTAATGTTTCCTTATCCCTAAACAAACATTAGAGTAAGCATAGCGAAAAACATTCTAAAAAAATGATAAGATAAAAATAGTGATTGCAGAATTGTTAGGAAATGTATCGCAATATTCTATAAGAATCATCTTGTGTTTACGATATGTCACCAGATAATCGACTCATCCTTAAAATGAACATGAAATTCCAAAGAAAATAGATATTTGATGAAAGTGAATGATTCTCATAAAAATGGTAGAATGAAAATGTGGGAGGAAACGGGAGAACGTCACAAAACCTTTACGGATAAGGTCTCGCAGTCAGAGATTGAACCAGAAACAATTCGTGTCAAACATGACCGTTGCTTCCCACTCTCCACCCATACCCACGCACTTCCGATGTTTCTCTAACCACGTCTTGAGAATCAGGGTCAAACAGGATATCGAATTATCTTTAGAAATTCAATTATTACTGTATGATTCCCAACCCTGTTTTTGTTCTTCCCTGTGCATCTTCTTGTTTTATCCGATTTTTCATTCCCTCTTTCTTCCAATATACAGTAAGAGCCTCTTCCCAGAAAGACACAGTCTTAGGTACCTTTTTTTCCTTGACTAAAAGTAGGGGAAAATGTTGAAGAAATTTTCGCCAAAATAAAAGCTCAAAAAGGGATCCACAAAAGCCGGAAATAAGGAAGCAGCATCTAAAGGATGTTTGAAAACAATCAATTCTTTTTCAGCATATTCAATATCGTAAGTTGACTGAGCTCTACATTTCCAAACTATGCTAGTGTAAGAATAGTAAATCTCATCAATTGGCTAATTTGTCAGTCTCTTGACAGTGTCAAAGAGAAACCGACAAAACTATATAAACTCATGTTTTGATATCAATTTATGCTTAGAAGGAAACTAGGATATAGACATGCTAAAGCTCAGGAGAAAATATGGTTTTCCCGTGGCTTTTCTTGCCTTCGAAACTTGATGTTCTTTTTCTAAATTTCAATTTTAGTATAGAGATAGCAAGCAGTATGTTCCACCTTTGTGTTCTCACGAAAAAAATTTACTTACTGCATTCTAAAGATAAAATCCTGAAAATAATTGAAGAACCAAAGAAAATTGATCATACAATAGAATTGCACGCCATATCTTTTCTAGTTGAAACAAATTGTTTATAGAACTATTAGACAAGCGTTGAAAGAGAAAAACAAGTTTTTAAGAGAATATTTAATAATGTTAGAAATAACTATTGTAAAATGTCGTAGATTTTGTGAAGCAAACTTATCATTTAAAATTTATGAATAAATGAAAACTTAATCATAACAAACTGTATACATTGAGCTCTCTTAACCGCCCTTCTTCCCAGAAATAAGTCATTTTTTTCGTCAGCTGCGCTCTGTACTTCACAAAAATATGTCTTTCCTTGTTTAGCAAATGGGTTTATAAAATATATCATACTGTACAGTACTGTACGTCATTTAGTGAAATCTTTAAGTTCAATCTGTTATAAGTTCTATCTCTCTCTTAAAAAAGAAAAACAAGTTTTGGGCTTTTCTTCAATTAATACATATTATTATTATTATTATTATTATTATTATTATTATTATTATTATTATTATTATTATTATTATTATTATTAGACTAATAATAATAATAATAATAATTTGTCTTTTGGCAGATCCTGCAACCAATGAAGTTTTTTTTTTCTTTTTAATTTTAGGTTTGTACCTGGAAATATTTCTTTCACGTTTCTCTATCTTCATCTTCCTCTTTTAATTCGCAAGATTTTCTTCCATTTTTCAAATCATCAGTTAGTTGTGTTCTTCTTCCTCCTTTCCCTCTAAAGCGATATGAAGAAGACAATTTCTTCACTAGATGTGTCCAATCCAATTTGCTTTCCTGCTCTTCTCTCTTACTTGTTTTGAAATATCTTTGTCTATTACTCTTTTCCTCCATTTTTTCTTCTCATCTTCCTCCAACACCATATTTCGAAGCTCTCTAAATATTTCTTATTTAACTTCCGTAATATTCAAGTCTCTCAACCATACAGTCCAATGCTCCATATATAGCACTTGACCAACTTCTTCCTAAGTCCAATATTGAGCCTTCTAATTAAGAATGATATTTTCTTGTTGAATGCTTTTTGGCTATGGCTATTCTTGAACTGATCTCTTTAGTGCAGTAAGCGTCTCTCGACAAAATACTTACCAGATACTTTAAATTATTGATTTCTTGAAGTTCTCTTTGTTCTGGTCGGACCGGTAACGGCGTGTTTCCACGGGATATTCTCATAACTCTCGAGTTTCTGATGTTGATTTTAATTTCACATATTTTCCCAGTATCAACTATATATTGTCAACCCACATACTGCGTAACTAAGTGTGTGCTTTATTCAATATACAGTATTTTCAATTGAGTGCTACTGGAACAGCTTGTGGCCGAAACTTCTGATTTTGGTAAGTTAAATTTATAGAATTATAATACTGGAACACTTTTAAAACCATTATAGAAATTCTATACAATTTAGAGGCTATGAAACAGTGATTCTTGTTTCAAGTTTAACCGATTTTCTTCGTAATCCTACAGGACCTGGTTCCATTAGTGATGTCAACCGGCTCGGCTCGAGCCAGCTCGGTTGGGTGAGCTGTTGGCTCGGCTTGGTGATGAGTGAGCCGTAAGCCGAGCCAGCCGAGCCGTTGACAACACTAGGTCCCATGATGATAGGATAACACGAAGTCTACTGTGTAACACTTTTTGAAGCTGATAAAATTCGACCCATGCCCAAAATTTCCATTTACGTATGGTTTTAGTTTTGTAAGCCAATCTTTCTGAAGCTCAGAAATAAATTGTTTACCGAACAGAGAACGGGGTGTAAATAAGATTTTATAACAATAAATAAATAAATGGTCTTATATCTCTTTCTTGATTTATGGTACATTTTTCTTTCCTGTTAGATTAAATTTAGTCAACCAGTAAAACACATATGTCGAGATGTATGATTTGCAGGTACTCAATAAAGTGTTTAGACATCCAAATGGCACTTGGGCTACGTGGGTTGTATAATATACACTTGCTAGCAATAACTGCTATGCTATTTCAAAACCAATGAAGACAGCCAGCCCCGTACTGAACATAAGACTCATCCACTCGCAAGACACTTATTTTATAATTCAAGTTATAATATTAAAAACGACTGAGTGCCACTGAAATTATAATACCTCCATTTTTTCCTCAAGACTTTTAACAGGTAGAATCCTGCTGTTTGTTTTAAGATACACGAACATTCATTGTCAATGCGTCACAGAGAAGGCAACACCAAACAGAACTCAAGCGGCAACGGCCAGAGTGATAACTGTGTTTGATACGATACTTGTAAAATGACGACAGTAATCATTCGTTTTCCCCATTTGCGAGGTGTGGTCCGCTGAAATTCATCACCAATTGAGTGAGACTTGTGATGATTGTGTCACGGATATGTCAAATATACGTTTGTGGATGCGACAGTTCAAAGAATGCAGAACGTCGTGTGACAAAAAACCAAGACAATCTCGGCCTCGCAATCTCGGTGACGACAGTGTGCACCAGATCTCACGGAAATCTCAACTTTAGAGGCGAAATGTTCCACACTTATTCGTCGATCCTCCAAAACAACTTTCTCCACTCGTTCCATCATGTCGTCAGACCGGCTTGTACGAGGCCAAGATTGTTATGGTTTGTTATCACTAGACATTCTGCCTTGTTTGAATTGTCGCACCCATGAACGCACATTAGACTATCCATAACATCATAATCACATGTCTCATTGAACTGGCGGTGAATATCAAGCAGTGTCACACCACGCAAATGGAGAAAACGAATAATTATACACTGTTCTTGTGTCGCCATTTTACAAGTATCGTATCAAAAACAATGATCACTCTCACCGCTGCTGCAAGAGTTCTATGTGCCGTACGGTATTGCCATCTCTGTCACGCATTGACAACGAGTGCTCCTGTATTTTAAAACAAACAGCATGTTTCTATCTGTTGCAAGTTCTGAGAAAAAAGTGGAGGTGTTATAACTTGAATGGAGGTGTTATAACTTGAATGAAGGTGTTATAACTTGAATGGAAATGTTATAACTTGAATGGAGATGTTATAACTTGAATTGAGGTGTTATAACTTGAATAGAGGTGTTATAACTTGAATAGAGGTGTTATAACTTGAATGGAGGTGTTATAACTTAAATGGACCTTGTACCTGAACAAAAGTTATAAAAACTCAAAAAAGCAAAAATGTCTGTTATCTTCTCGAAAGTTCGACTTTTTATTGAGAAAACCTCGCTTTCAAAAAGGCATTTTTTTAAAAAAAAAAAAAAAATGTATTGGAACATTTAGAATTCTTGTATTTCTTCAGGAAAAGAGGAAAGATTATCTTATTTCGGGACTGTCTTGATTAAACAGGAACGTCCGGGAATTTTATTGCTGTAGAGTCCCTACTTTTTGCTCTTTAAAGATGAGGGAGGCGGGAGCAATTACAATAGCCCTCATTGTAAAGCGTGTTCGCAGAAACTATTGGTGCTATAATAAAAGAATGTATGACGTTTTAAATAACCAGTGGTCTAACTAGGATATCTTGGTGTGGGACATGGTCCCTTACTTCTGCAATGATGACAGTTTCAGCTACTGCGCCAACGGTATTCTAAGGGTGGCCAACCTTGTACTAGGGGTGCCTGCCACGTCTGCCCCCTCTAGTCATCAAACGCTCAAATAATACAAGAAAAGCTTAGAAAATCCAGTAATGAAGGGTAGGGTATGGCAACAGAGGTGTACTGTATTGCAGACCCGTATCCATGGGGTCTAGGGACCGGGCCCCCCTTATTTTGGGGGGCCCCCTAAGATTTTCACGGTAGGCTTGCAAATGATATGGTGATGAACTATAATATTTTGGATCGCCCCCCCTAACTTCAGCCGTCCCCCCTAAATTTTTGGGCGGTTACCGGCCTGCTTTATTAGCGTGATCAGCAGCCGATGAAGAGAGCGTCGTCGTCTGCTTTGAATACTTCTGCTACATTATTGGAGACTGATGGCTTTAAACAAACTGATGAAACATCTGGCGATAATGCTTGTTGGATATGTTACACTAACACACTATTTTAGAATCAAAATATGAAAATGTAAAATGTCAAACGAATATGGATTCCTATGTGTGGACGAATGTTTATACAGCAATAGGAATACATCTAAATTGGAGGTCTATTTACGAAAGAATCCTCTTATGTTTTGCAAAATCTTTAGATACAATACATTATTGTGCAACGTTGTAGAACGTAAGGCAGTATTCAAAATCTGGCTTTCACGTATCTTTGTTGTACAGAGATACAAAATACCACACAGAATTGGCGGAGACACACTCTCACACACACACACACACACACACTGGGGGAACTCAAGAAGAATACGTGGTGTGAGACAGAAAGTACAAGAAGATTGCGAAAGATGTTGGCGTGAATCCTCTTCTTCTTCGGTATCAGTGGAAAAAAATATAGACTTAAAGACTCTTAAACCAAAAATGGCCATAACTTCTGCTCAAAATATTGGCTTGCGGAACAACTTAAGAAGCGAGATTGGGAGAACAGAGCGGTTAGGGAAGAGAAGGGAGACGACACACTAAGACCATCTGCAACTTTCAAGTCAGTAGCCTTAGAAGTAAAGGAAGAGAAACAGAGATTACTTGGTGAGCTCTCCCACAAACATATCTATCCACAAGTATGGTATAACAAAATATCACCTTAACATACCTACAAAGGACATTTGAGGAAATTCCCGTTTTCTTTACATTTTTACCCAATCCACCCAAGAAAATTCAGGGAAATGCTTTTCATGGGTTTTTAGGAGTTTCAACACTCTTTTTCGTTTCCGTGTGTGTACGTTCTGTTGGATACAGGCAATGTATCTAGATCTTGGAGAGTCGGTTTCTCTTTCAAATTAATATTTCTCTCCGAGGAACGACTTAAAGCTGCTTATAGCTGTCCTGCGTTGCGCAAGAAGAGATTGGTTGAAACAGGGACCAACTGAGGATGTTCATATATTTCTCCAAAAGCTTTGCCGCTATGCCATTCCTATGGAAGAGAACTTACGGCCAAGTTTATCTCTTTCGGAAATACTTATGAACAAGGAAGGAGACTGCCCGCCGAAAAGTTTCCCGATTTTTCTCTTCTTTCATATTTATTTTTAAACAACCAAACAAGTTTCGTTTCACATGCTGAAACTACGCTAAACTGGCCAAATTCAATGCTGAAATTGGAAGAAGTACAGGGTATCCAATATACAATGCAACCCGAAGTTTGGGATAGAACTTTTGAACCTGAAGTGATACACAAATAATAGTTATACCAAAATGAAGCCTTGCTCATGCATATATTTTTAAACTAGGAAGCAACGATTGAAGTACATTAGGAACCACAAAGTGTTGCCAGATATAACCAAAGGTGTAAACCATTTTTTTTTTATAAAACATGTAAATTAACTCATAACTCATACGTGTGGATGTTCTATCGTTAATTTTCAGTTTGTTTAGTTGGAGTAGCTGGGAAACTATGGAGCAGAAAAAAGAATTTTTCACTTCCACCGATAACTAATCGGATGAGGCCTCTGTAAGAGGGAACTAGGGAAATCGTAGTTTTAATAAATTAACACTGAATTGGCAACTTTGCTGATGTTTCAGTGCATCAAAAGGTGTGTTAAGGATCTTTCTACATTATGAAAAATGAAATGAAATCTTTGAGTTTTACGTCCCACGGTTATGCCGGTGAGGCTAAAGGAGACGGTGATAATGAGAGATGAGTGAAATGGTGGAATGAAGAAAGTGGGAGGAAACGGGAGAACCCCGAGAAAACCCACGAGCACGGTGTTTGTCCACCACAAAGTTCACTTGGCGGGGGCTGGGATCGAACCCAGGACCCCAAGCACCAGAGGTGAACGCTCTACCACTGAGCCACCGCGTCCCCCTTTCTACATTATGCAATTCTAGTTGGAATAGAGCAGGGTTTCTCAACCTGGGGTCGCGCAGATATACCGCAAATATTTTTAAATATTATTTTGAATTATGTTCTCATAGGCATACTTTTATTTTTATACATACTGTTAACAACAACAAAAAATAGCTCTCCTAAACATTTTCAACAGATGCAGAGTTGTTTACAAATCAATTTAAATGAAAGAGATTCGATATGAAACTAATAAGAACTGCATATTGAAATACCAGTAAAGTACAAATGCAACAAAACCTGCACATTGAAATACAATTAAAATTGAAAGCCAATGAGATACCTGAGGATGGTGTGATTTCACTAGTGCCACAATGTCCGGTTCAATCTTCGTGACGCATATTATCAAGTCATTTTCAACTGATAAGCGATTACTTGGGAACCGGTCAAAACCCCCACAGCCAAAACCCCCACACTCAAGAAATGTCAAAACGCCCACACAAACGGTCATAACCCCCACACAAATGGACAAATCTCCCAAACGCACGAACGGTCAAAACCCCCACAGCCAAAACCCCCACACTCAAGAAATGTCAAAATGCCCACACGATCGGTCATAACCCCCACACAAATGGACAAATTTCCCAAATACACGAACGGTCATAACCCCCACAGCCAAAACCCCCACACTGGTAGTCGGTCATAACCTCCAACGGTCATAACTCCCACACAAATGGACAAAACAGCCACACATAGCAACGGTCACAATCCCCACATAAATGGACAAAACCCCCACACAAATGGACAAAACTCCCACATGCAGAAATAGTCACAACTGCCACACAAATTGACAAAACCCCCATACTCATGTATTGCCCTTGTACTTTTTAATAACATTTTTTATTCCACTTAAACTGATGTTGCAACTATTCTTCTTGGGCGTCATAAAGAGCCGCAACAAAGACGTGAAATGACGATCATTCCAGAGTGTGGGGGATTTGTCCGATTTTGTGGGAGTTTTGTCCATTTATGTGGGGATTATGACCGTTGCTATGTGTGGCTGTTTTGTCCATTTGTGTGGGGGCTATGACCGATTGTGTGGGCGTTTTGACATTTCTTGAGTGTGGGGGTTTTGGCTGTGGGGGTTTTGACCGTTCGTGCGTTTGGTAGATTTGTCCATTTGTGTGGGGGTTATGACCGTTTGTGTGGGTGTTTTGACATTTCTTGAGTGTGGGGGTTTTGGCTGTGGGGATTTTGACCTAGACCCGATTACTTGTCCTTGCTTTAATGCTTAACAGAAGAAAAAACCATTCCAGCCAATGGTATTCATTTTGAAACAGTATGAAGGATCGGGAACGTAGTCTAGTGGTTGGTTGCCTTCCCGGCCGGTGCTGCACAATTTTCGACGTCTTGAGACAAACTGGGGAGTCACGTGAAAACAAGACGTGACGACTAGGGATGGCCACAAAGATCCGGTTCCGGCGGTTCTCGGAGATCCGGCTCTCAGAACCGGTTCCGGACCTGGATCCGAAAACCCGGTTCTATAACCGGATCTTAGGAACCGGTTCCAGACCTGGATCCGAAAACCTGTTTCCCGGACCGGATCTTAGGAACCGGTTCTAGATCTGGATCTGAAAACCCGGTTCCAGAACCGGATCTTAGGAGCCGGTTCCAGACCTGGATCCGAAAGACCCGTAAAGGAGGCACAAAGTTCATCTTCAAAACACTGTAAAGAGGACCATGCGCTTGTGCCCTCCCCGCCCAGACCCGCTTGTGCCTCCAGAAAAAAAAAATTGGTCCGCCAGTGGGTGTTTAGCCAAATGAGTTGCCAAGTTTGCCTGTTAAGCAAATGAGTTTGCCATTTACCCAGTTATTTAGCCAAATGAGACAATCGGCCGCCGCCTGGGCGCCTGCCTGCCGCTTCCACCATTTCATCTAGCACACTGCTCACAGACTGCCAGCAGCTCGGGTTTAGTGTAGGGATGGTCACAAAGTTTCGGTTCCGCGAGGAACCGGTTCTCGGAGATCCGGTTTCGCAGAACTGGTTTCGGAACCGGTTCCAGAAGTGGATCCGAAGAACCGGTTCCAGACCTGGATCCAAAAAAGCAGTTCCGGAGCCGAATCTTCTAGAACCGGGTCCGTTCAGACCCGAAAACCGGTTCCACCAGGAACCGGTTCTGGCCATCCCTAGTGACGACCACTAAGTTTAGAAAGCTCCTGATGCACTTGTTAGGAACACGAAATCGCAGCGCACTGACCATTTGCTCGTCGCTAGGCTCGACATAGCTCAGGCGGTCGCTAGCAGAGGGCGCTGGAGTAGGTTTAGGTTCACTAATGGGCTGTTACACCAAGCGGTTTGGAGTTGTTTGGTTTGGTTTGTGACGCATCGGATTCGATATTTGTAATATGATTCAAATTTGGTTTTAAATCCATTCGCGTTTACGGAAGTTACTGTATCCACTATACTTATGTATACAAAAAATGGATTCTACTATTATAGAAATAGACGGATATCGCTGAGATCTGCGCAATATCTATAATAAAAATACACAAACTTATTATAAACCAAACATTATAGAGGGGGTCGCTGGCAAGAGGATGTGATAAGCTGGAGGTCGTAATAGGAATTAGGTTAAGAACCACTGGAATAGAGGGAAAGATCAAAGATAAAATCTGTTAATCGGACACTGAATCCGTATGAAAAACAGTTTCTCTTTGTCTCTTATAATTATTACTATATAATAATTAATACTGAAAACGAAAGTTGTAATACTTTCTAGTGCTTCCGGTTTCAGTAAAAGAAAGAATAAGAACTGATATAAATATGAGGTCTGATCAAAAACTATGGAACGTATGGTTGATAAAAATATATGAATTAATTTTAAAATTCCAAACACTAATCCCTTTCAAAGTAGTGTCTTTGGTAATGCACACACTTCTTCCAGCGCCCCGGCCATTGTTGGAAACACTTCTGGACAGGCCCGTATCCAGAAGGGTCTAGGGGGCCGCCCCCCTAAAATTTTGCTGGCCCAATAAAATTTTCACGGTAATCTTGAAAATGAACTATAATATGGTGATGAACTATAATATGGTTAGATTGCCCCCCCCCCTAAACTTCAGCCGGGACCCCTACACTTTTGGGCTGGCAACCGGCCTGCTTCTAGAACGCAGTTTTTGGGATAGTGAGCAACCGTGCTGTCATATTCCGCATGATGTCTTCCATTGACTCAAATCGGGTCCCTTTTAGTGGCATTTTCAGTTTGTGAAACAACCAAAATCATATGGAGCCATGTCGGGTGAGTAGAGAACCCGATGACACACGGGAATGTTGTATTTGGGGATGAAAGCCTCAATCAAATTTCGCGGACACTTTCCTCATGCCCAAATTCTCGTTCAAAATTGAATGAACGATCCTCTACCGATCCGCTTGAATTGTTTCCACTTGCATATTACCGAGCTTTTGGCAAAATTTGATGCTATATCGGTGCGTTTTTTTTTTTTTTTTTTTTGTCATTTTACGAAGAACTGAAATCCGACGATTCCTCACTACACGTCTTCATTGGCCGACTGCCTGCGACTGACGCATTCAGCTGACGGGGAAAATTCACGACTGCGCATGAGTGTCCCCTCTACATCTACACTGAAGAAAGTCTCACGCGTTTCATTGGTTTACGCATGAGAAAATAAGGTTTGATAGTTTTTGAAGACACCTCGTATATTCTTGGGAAGCTGAATCCAAATATAAATCCATTGTCAGTCTATTACCGTCTTCGTTGCGTCAGAATAAATGTTTAAACCGGAAGTTTTAGCAGATTTATATAACTTCCGTTTTGTAACGTGCGTGTTTAAATAAAATATTGAAATAGTAATAGCCATCGTCACTGGTCAGGGTCACAATTCGCCGTTGAATAATAACTTTATTTTACAAGTTCCAGTCACTGCCAGGTGGCACTACTGCTGTATCCTGGCACTACTCGTATAAAAAAAGAAATAATGAGTATATAAGCAGGTATAGCACTCAGCTATTAATCTGCAAAGGCGGTTTTAAATTATTTGGTTCCAGCTTCTCAATTCCACGTATCAAGAATATTATTCACTAGTATCGATATTCCAAATTTTTAGTTAGGTTGAATAACAAATAACTTGAATATAAATGTAAATAATTACTATTTTCGTATAGAACTATAATTCGGTACAACAAATTACAAGAAAATGTAACAATCAAAAAACCGTCCCAGTATTGAACTACCCAAGGAGCTTTTAATCTATAGTCTATATAATTTCAGGAATCAATAATTATAGCAATTTCTAGTAATGAAATCTGTCCTTGGAATCTTCGTAATATCTGAACAATATAAATTTAAATCAATAGCTGGAATATAAAGTTATCCGTAATACCATTTTAACCTTCAGCTTACACTTGTATAATTAAATTCAATGACGGCCTTCTTAACAACTTCTAAAGATTTAATTAAAGTCAAAATTATCAAGAACATAGAACAGACTCATCCAGTTTTAGCTGTTTTTGCACTGAGTACATTCTCGTATTCACAATAATTAGTTCTTATCAACAAATGAACATAATACACTATGCAAATTTATAAGATTTGCAACACATGCTCAAAAGGTCCGACCAGTTTCAATTTTCCCTGAATTCTGACGTAAACCGTATCTACAGAATATCACGCTGAGATTTTTTCTTCCGACGCTAGATCGCATAGTTACCAATTTATCTGTGTTAACAAGACTTATTGATTCCAAACTTTTGACTGACTTTTTTTTCCTTTATTAACATACAGTGGCGTATTTAGGGGGAGGGCTTCCGGGCTTAAGCCGCCCCTGAAATCTTACTTACTATAGTAAAGTATATTAAATATCTTGCTGAATTTTCACATTTTCAGGCAAAACCTCCCAGGAAAGTTAGCAAAGCCCCCCGAAACAAAATCGTAAATACACCACTGTTAACATACAACAGTTTGCAATAGAGATATAAATTAGGAAATGGGGTGTGTTCTTGGGATATTGAATCCATATTAGAAAACTGCTTTTCGCTATTTACTACCGAGCTCCCTCATGGCTAAGTGGTTTGCGTACTCGCCTTTGGCGTCGGAGACCCGGATTCGATTCCACCGAGAGCCATGTGGTTCCGATTCCACCTTAAGATGTAGGTCTACGTCTCATGTAGCCTCTCAACTCAAAATCAATCAATCAATCGCTATTTATCACCACGCAAAAGGAAATTGTAAAGCAATTTTAGCTTTGATTATTGTAATAAAACTATGCTATTAGAATTCTTTTCTTTTGACATAATGACAATCATAATGACAGAGCGTTATCATGAGTAAGGATATTACCACTATACATTTAGAAAATATACTACCGAAGGTATTCAGGAATAACTGATAGATTTACTATCATTTTCATTTTCAATTTAAACCTAGCTTTCCCCTTCTAAATTAAACTCTGAATTAAACATTTCTCCCGTGATTAAATCATCCACAAAATTAATTTCATTTTTGTGTAGTACTAGCAGAATCTGCGGTCTCTACACAGCCCATCATTCACATATGAGCATGAATCTCCTTGTCATTCCTTACAACATCTGTAGGTGTCCCTTTACAGACAACACAACACAAGTTAAAGGCGTCTTGATAAAAACCAGCAACGGGTACCACAAAGATGAGTTTTCTTTTTTCGATTATTTCTTCAATATCTCGCAACGTTTGCAAGATTTGAGCCTACTTCCGACTAGAGTTTCTAATTCATGTATGATCAGTGTTTTCTTTCTTCTTGCATGCAGTATATAATAAGCAAATACATTACATAAACAATTAATTATAATATCAATGATATATAGTGTTCATTTGGAAAACACTACAAACAATAAAGATTCATCTTAGCCTGGAGAAATTGTTATCCTTAGTTTTTCATTATCATTTGGCCATGAAACAAACACCTGAGACATATGCAACCCCTGTATACAACTATGTGGTGTTGGAATGTATAACTCGTAGGGTATGATGCATTACTTATTTAAAATTTCAACATTTCTAATGCGTCCCTGAATATGTAATAAAGAAATAAAGGCCATGTATTTTTCAAAAATATTCAATTAGAACTGGACAATCTACACAAAATTTGAAATCGACTAGCGAGAATGGCACGTTTTTAGCACTTGTGGTTTGCGAGATCTCATTGTCGAAAGGATTGGAGGCAAACATATAAACATTTCTTTGGAGACAAACATATAAACCTATCATTTTAATATACAGAAGATGTTAGATGAGAATCTTTTTACAGAAAGCCAATGTGGAAGAAGGTAAACAGTCATTGACAGAGAAGAATGAGCCACTTTAACACAAATTCACATTTAAAAAAAAGAAAGAAAGATAGAAAGAAAAATCCAATGAACACAGCTTAGGTGTTGCTTCAAAATTGTACCAAATATATTTTATTAATACAACATACCAATAGTCTAACTGACAGTACTTTAAAAAAGTCACAATTTTTTTGTCTTTTCGCTATTATCCGTAGTTGTATCCGCCAACAAAATAATATATCCGCAGAAAGCTGAATTGAGGCTTATTACCACAAACTGAAACTGCATACTTTACTGATATAATTCATACGTATCTTTAAAAAGGTGAAATCTTTCAGTTTTACGTCCCACGGTTATGCCGGTTAGGCTAAAGGAGACGGTGATGATGAGAGGTGAACGAAATGGTGGAATGAAGAAAGTGGGAGGAAACGGGAGAAACCCGAGAAAACCCACGAGCACGGTGTTTGTCCACTACAAAGTTCACACGGCGCGAGTTGGGATCGAATCAGGGACCCCAAGCACCGGAGGTGAACGCTCTACCACTGAGCCACCGCGCCCCTGCTATACGTATCTTTAATATACATATTACTTCTGATTCGATTCTTGGTGGATGTGGCTTTCTCCGACAGATTCCAGAATTGTGGTTCGGATCCCACTTCAAGTAGTAGGAGTCCTAGTTTAACATCCCGCAATTGCCCAAGTTGAGTAGCCTAAGACATTAAGATAAATATTTATCTATCAGGCAGGAGTTCGAATCCCACTTAGAGCATGGTTGTTACGTATTGTCCCCATGTTTATTCATTAATTAGGTCATGAAATCGAATACAAATTGTCCATGCTTATGATACTAACAATGCGTTACTACTTACTTCGTTGGTATGTTTCACATACTATTGTGTAAAGATGTAAGTGAAAGATGTGAACAAATGTAAGAAGGCGAAAACAATGTTAGAGTTAGGGCACAAGAAGCTCAGATATACCATAGCAACAAGCTCCATCTGAAAAGCGCTAATTAGCAGAGTGTACCATTCTGGTAATCCCAAGATCTTAAGCTTCTAAAGAAGAAGATAGGGTATTAGAAGCTCTCCTTAAAGCTTTCAAAAGCCACAACGAAGGATCACGTCTCTCGCCTAGTCAAAAGAAAGAAAGAAAGAAAAAGTTTCCGACCGGAGAACCTTCCAACAACACAAGAGGTTTCGATAGACAATCTCCTTATTGTTGGTGGAGATTCTCATCCACTCACCAGAGTGCAGCACTGAGTGAGAAGTTGAAGTGTTCCAGAAGGGAAAGGATTTGGCCTAAGAGATGGTTCTTAAGTCGAATATTAAACCGCCCGAATGGGTCAAGAGTCTTAACTGCAAAGCTTTATCTGTGCCTTTAATCTGCTCACTTTTCCACTGTTGTATGCGAAACGGATGCTCTTTATGGAATTACTGCTCTTTATATACGGATTCTCATCTCTTTCCTCCCTTTGTAAAGCTCTCTATTACCGCACACGAGAAGCAAATACTTAGCAAACTGTTGAGAACTCAGTATTGCAAGTTCATTGGTCAAGATATCACGTTCTCTGTTCTATTATTTAGACTGATTAAAACAGAGTTTACCTCTAAAACAAATGACCATCCTTTTGACATTCTGAAACTATAATAGACTTCCAAACAACAGGCAATCAATACTAAAACCAGAAATAATATATCTATAACTATCGGTTTAAATAGAAAAATAAGGTCAAAGATGGAATTTTTTCTTGGAATACTGAATCCATTTAAAATAAATCTCGCTATCTTTTTTTTTATTTCCAAGCTATACTGTCAGTAACTATCGGACGTCTTATAGAACGGATCTATGCGTTTGTTTGTCTATCACTCTGTCAACTCGTAGAGAATATCAGAACGAAAAATAAAAGATACTGAGAAACGTTTTTGTGATTTGATTCAGCGTCCCCAGAAATAGATTCCAACGTTTCCTTCATCCCTCTGTCCAATCGGAATTGGCAGAAACTTAGTATTTCTCAATTTAATGTTAATCAGAATAAATCACCATCATCATCACCATCATCATCATCATAGATATTATGCCATTAATGACATTTTATATGTCACAAGTGAGAAGCTTCCATGCTCTACGATCTTCCTGTAGCCTCTTGGTCTTCACTTAAAATTTTTCTGTTTTGGTATTGTCCAATTATTGTAATCACCTTCGCCTCCTCCCTTTCTTTCCTGCCACTATACACTCTAGCACGTTCCTCATGATATAGTTCCTTCTTAGCCAATGTCCCAACCAGTTTCTCTACCTCTTGTTAATAATGTCTAACATTGTTATCTTCTTCCTCACTATTTCTAACACGTTCTCATTCATTTTCCGTCAAAACAGTTAATCCTCTCCGTTCTTCTCCACGTCCACATTTCGAGAGTTTCCAGTCCTTTCCCATCACTTTTGCGTAATATGCATGTTTCTTCCCTATACAGTACAATACTCCACACGAATAATTTTATAAGACTTTTCCTCAACTCTTTATGCAAAGTTCCACAAAATAGTATTTTCATCCTCCTAAAGACTTCTTTCGCCATTCCTATCCATGCTTTTATTTCACGTTCGCACTTCTTATGAAGGGTGTAAAGAAAGAACATGGTAACCCACAATTTGGAATTACTGCGTTTCGCAGCACCCGATAAAGAGCAACGCATACCGCTTCGTTTAATCCTTGATGTATAGTCTTATGTGAAAAATCATCTTTCCAACTTTGAAAATGACTTGTGCAGCACAAAACCTCTAATTTCTTCCAATAGTAAAATTGTTGGTTGCCATGTTCTTGCCTCACATCCTTCATATCATCAGTAATAATAGACTACTAATCAGGTATCGAAAACGAGTCACGTGTTCTGTTTTCTCCCTTCGTACTTCTATATTTGACACCATTCGCATTCATAGGGGCGCGGTGGCTCAGTGGTAGAGCGTTCACCTCCCATACTTGGGGTCCCTGGTTCGATCCCAGCTCTCGCCGTGTGAACTTTGTGGTGGACGGACACCGTGCTCGTGGGTTTTCTCGGGGTTCTCCCGTTTCCTCCCACTTTCTTCATTCCATCATTTCATTCATTTCTCATAATCACCGTCTCCTTTAGCCTAACCGGCATAAACGTGGAACGTAAAACTTAAAGATTTCATTTCATTTTTTTTATGGTTCGCATTCGTTCCAATCAACATGGCTTTTGCTTTTACGGAAAAAGAAATCGAGTAAATGTTTTGTAGTATGAATTTAGAGTCGTAGTTATATATTTCAACTTTTTTATATCTGTATATTACAAACAGTTAATGATTCCATTTTGAACAGTAATCAGAATAGAGCAAATATCATAAAGATAGTGAGAAACGATTTTGCGGTATGAAATTTGCATCTCGAGAATAGACACTTTCTCTGACCTTACCACTACCAAAACCGGAAGTTTTGTAATTCACTGCAACTTTTTGTTTCATTAGTGATTATCATATTATTAAAATAGTTTTAAAAATGCAAGAAATTAGTGGCTGCTCTGAATTTAAGTACTCCAAGAATACGTTTACTCTCAGGTTGAATACCTCTATTGAATACCACGGAAACAGAGATCTACTACTAATTCCGGTTTCAATTTTAATCCACACATACAACCTATGTCCAGAAAGTTTGATGAATGACGTCATAATGCTCACTATTGTAAGAGCGAGCCACTGTCGCATTCCGCGTCAGATAGATGAAGACATTTCTCGAAAAGTTTCCGAGCGGCGACGCTGTGAATGTGCTTCTGATGTGTAAACCAATGTTCGTAGTTTGAGGGAAATTTCCCGTAATTTAGGGAAATTTCGTAGATAAATTCAGCAAAAAGGAGAAAGGGAATTTTGCGGTAAAATGTGAAAATCCAAGGAAATCTTCGCGCTGACTGATTCACCAATATAAATCCTAAAATTTTCATTTTTCTACATAAATAAACCAATACAATAACAAAATAATACAATACAATTGCAATACAATAGCAATAGCAATACAATACAATAGCAATACAATAGCAATAGCAATACAATAACAATACAATAGCAATACAATACAAAAGCAATACAATACAATAGCAATACAATAGCAATAGCAATACAATACAATACAATAGCAATAGCAATACAATAGCAATATAATAGCAATAGCAATACAATACAATACAATAACAGTAGCAATACAATAGCAATACAATACAATACAATAGCAATAGTTGTGTGTGTTCAAAGTAGCATAGTTTGCACCCATTGTCGGCTGGGTGCATGTGTGTGTAATTTATAAAAAAGAAAAGAAACAAAAAGAAAGACTGAAGGAAAACTAAAAACAGTGGAAGTCAAAAAAAATGATAAACATTTCTTTTAATATATATCAAAATAATCTTATCACTTTTATCATAGAACTTGGACAACTCAACCAGAGATGGAGTGGGTCAGTGGGTCGGTGGGTCAGTGAGTCAAGTGGGTCAAGTTTTCTGAGTGGGTCAGTGGGTCGTGGGTCAACATGTGACCCACTATGACCCACCACCCACCGTGGCCCACTGCAACCCACCACCCACATTGACCCACAGTGACTCAGTCTGACCTACCGAATCACTCTGCTCACTGCATTGTAGACAATCTTTTGAAGACTGGTAAATTTGTCTCCGTTTTACTTTCAAGACCTTCATTTCTCTTCCTTTTCCACTTCTTTCTGTCTACTTACCTGAGATGAGTATATCTAACCAAGTGAAAAAAGATCTTCGGGCACTTTTGGATATTGATATTTTTAATTGTAATAATAGCAATAGGACTTATACTACTACTTGGTTTACGAGACCTGTGAGCTTTAAGAGGAGATAACTACTGGAAAAAATACATTTTTGTATCACTCTAATATATAAATTATTACATAAAAAGTTGAATGTAACCAGGGCCGGATCCAGGATTATCTGAGGGGGGTGCACTAATAACTAATTACCAAAATAACCAATCACACTGAAAATTCAAAGTAACATGTGACAATATTCTTTATACCTGACAACGATAATATATAGAACGGAGGGAGGGGAGAATTTTAAAGAGGGTCGCAAGTGTTATGCAGGAAAAATGTTCTCTCCTTCTGGCTTCTGTTTCCTTACCTACTTGACAAATGCTATATTGTTTTGCTTGGTGAATCCTTTTCCTTCAACCTTTTGACAATCGACTTAAACTATTGCTTTTGCAAAACTCTGCTTTCTTTTAAGCAAGCTTCTCATTTTAGGTAGTGCATATTTACAACTAATGGGGGGTGCAACCCTCCTAAATCTGGCCCTGAGTGTAACTATGTGTGCCTAATCATCACGGTCAAATTGCAAAGTCAAATGAAATGCGGTGGCTCAGTTTTCGAGCGTTCACTTTCGGTGCTTGGTGTCCTTGGTTCGATCCCAGCTAGCGCCGTGTGAACTTATGGTGGACAAACACCATGGTGAACAAACACCGTGTCGTTCTACCACTGAGCCACCACGCTCCCTCTTAAGCAATTAACAATACTAGATTACAGACAATAATCAATTATTTAACAAAGGACGAAACAATCGATCAAAGCAGAAATAATAAATAATACATTTCGAGCAATAAAAACTTATATCCTGGCAACATTGTTAGAAAGTTTAAAAACAAGATATTCTCGAATTTTCTGTCCTTAGTTACGGCTTTGTATGGCCACAGCGTTTTAATATTTTCTATTTCATTCTGAAATTTCTCATCCGATTAATAATATTTCCTCTCGCTCTTCCATTTCTTCATCTTAATTCTTCATCTTAAACTCTGTGTTAATTCCTCTAATTACGCAACCCACGAGGATAGGATTTTGACTGCAACTTGTGAGCGATTTATGTTGCAGAAATTCTAATCTCCACTTGTGAGAATTGTGGGCAACAAAATGGTGGAAAATCAGAGAATACGAAGATCCAAATAACATTTTTTTCGTTTGTTTATCTAAATGATAATTCCTCCTTCCCTGTTTGTCCTATTCTTTTTAAAATATGCGCTAGTTTAAAATACTATATTTCAATGTTGCAATCTGTCAATGGATTTCACTAACTATTTTTAATGAAGTTAAATATTATTTTTAGTTTAAGACTGGGGTTTCAATCTATATTATAAAATTGAAAGTGACTCTTAATCTCTTGAACCATCGAACCGATCTCGATCAAATTTTCAACATAGATGAGTTTCAGGCCTGAGATAGTTTTTTTCGGGATACGGACAAAATCTCACGGCCGAAACATCGCCGCCCAAAATCTTGCCGGCCAAAACCTCGTGTGGCCAAAACCCCGCCGCCCAAAACCTCGCGGGACAAAATCTCTCCGGGCCAAAACCTCGCGTGGCCAAAACCTCGCCGCCCAAAACCTCGCGTTGCCGAAACCTCGCCGCCCAAAATGTCGCCGGCAAAAACTTCGCCTACAGCTTAATAAAAATTCAGCATAGTATAACAATATCTGCTGCTTTTCTTATAAGTAAAAAGAAAAAAAGGAAGGAAGCACTTGGTGTGGTGAGAGTAGGGGCGCCGAATTCTACTTCGCCCCGGGCGCAGAAAACTCTAGCTACGGCTCTCTCTCTCTCTCTCTCTCTCTCTATATATATATATATATATATATATATATATATATATATATATATATATATATCACACTCCCCCTCCCTTTTGTTGTGTCGACAAAGTGAAATTATAAAAGACATCCTAGGTTCGAACCTCGTCTATGTTGAAAATTTGATTGAGATCGGTAGGATGGCTCAAGAGGTATAATGTAACAAACATAGTCATTTATTATATATATATATATATATATATATATATATGTATATATATATATATATATATATATATATATATATATATATATATATATATATATATATTTCCAAAGCATGCATTAAAATTTTTCTTGTCATTATTTTAATGTAATCATGTGTTATTACTAAATATATACATATAGTAATATATAGAACATTCTACATTGAAGAAATCGCCGTGAAGAGGTTTTATCCAGACGACATTTCTTCTCAGGCAACACTACGTCTCGCTTAATTTACACCAGGCGAGATTCTGTGTCGCGAGATCATTACAACGAGGTTTTGGTCAGGCGAGATTTTGGGTATGGCGATATTTTGCGGCGCGAAGTTTTGGAAGGGGAGGTTTTGGCCCGCGACGTTTTGGGCGCCGAGGTTTTGGCCAGGCGAGATTTTGACCCGCGAGGTTTTGGGCGGCGAGGTTTTGGCCAGGCGAGGTTTCGGCCCGGCGAGATTTTGGGCCGCGAGGTTTTGGGAGGCGAGGTTTTGGTCCGCGAGGTTGTCGCCGCGAGGTTCTGGCCGCGAAGTTTTGTACCCAAACCGTTTTTTTTTTCATATGAGTTTGACGGTGCAACTTGCGAGACGGAGAGGGGAAGAGAGACATAAAAACTATCGAAAATGACCGATATTTGTGTTGAATCTATGTAGTTTTCGGGGTCGCTTTAATAAACAGTGACATTTTCGATGCTGTTTAAATCCAAATTTATCCCCGCAGCTTGGGACAGGATGAGATAGAGAGAGATATATAAAAATGATTGAAAACGGCCGATATTAGTGCCGAATCCATAGTTTTTGCAGACACTGTGATGAATAGTGACACTTCCGATGCTGTTTTAGTCTAAATTCAGCCAGGCAATATGGATGAGGAAGAGGGGAGAGAAATATAAAAATCACCGAAGATGACCGATATCAGAGAGTGTTTCAGTAATAGCAAATAGTGACTGACTAACAGTCTATTACTAGTTTTTTCTTAATTTAATTCAGTCAAACGAGTTATTGATACTAGTTATAAATAAAATAAATGAAACATTTGGTTAGTTAATACGCTATAAAACTAGAACGAAAGAATGATTTTTGCTTCCCTCCTCTCTCTGAGAATGTTTTTGTTCTGTAAGAATGCTTAAGAGTCTACAGTCGAGATATCCTTTGGTCGAATGTAACAATCGATTACCTTAACAGGTTTTTTAGTATTATTACTCATTATATGAGAATGCTGATTATAACCTTTAACTTTGAAGTGAAACGAAATCTTTCATTTTAACGTCCCACGCTTATGCCTTGCAGGATAAGAGAGACGGTCAATAAGGCAAGTGAATGATGATGAAAGAATGGGTAGAATGAAAATGTGGGAAGAAACAAGAGTACCCCGAGAAACCCCAGTGACACGATGTTGTTCACCAGAAAGTTACGAACCAAGGACCCCACTCATTAGAAGTAAGCACTCTACCACCGAACCACCGTATACCCATAGAACCTTCAACGTTCCATATTGTACAAACATTTCAAACACATATATTTATCAATTTAATAGAAACATGATCAATGTTAGGAACACGTCACACATCTCGGTTTCCAACGGTCAGGTGGCGACCGGAGAGCCGACCTGTTGATGGTGATGTTTTAGGACAATTCCCATACTACGGCATGATTAGTTGAAAGACAGTATACAGTGAACTAAGGAGATGGTAATAGTGTTAAATGGATGAATTCTATGATTTTCGAAAAAAGGCAAATTTTTGGCACTCGGTTATAAGTGCTGAGCGTGGCTAAAATGTAAAGTGTGCTGGGTATATTGTGAACTACAGTATTCAAAGTGATGACGTACTACAAACTTCACGATAAAACTACATCAGGACAGAGGAACAGTAGTTGTATAATAACACTCAGTGGCATCTTACGCAAAATACTAAAGCGAATTGGGATTCGCAGTGACTTAGTAGTATAGCTTTCACCTCTAATATGTGTAATGCATGGTTCGACTCCCGATCGCGCCAAGTAGACGAACACCATGTACGTTGGTCTGTTTGGGGTTGTCCCATTTCCTTCTACTTTCTTTGTTCTACTATTTCATTTATTCTCATAATAACTGTCTCCTTTAGTCTACAGGGCATAATCATGGGACTAAAACTGGAAGGTTTCATTTTCATTAAAGTGGATTGTCACTGTGTACCTTTGTGCCACGTGGTGCAAGTGACGGAGGAATTCAAGCCATGCCTCTCACAGCCTGTATCTTCAATCCCAGTCGACTGTGGAATACATGACATGGACAGATCGGATTTCAGGGGAGATACCGCTGATAAGGTACCATAACGCTATAGCACGATGCCAGTGGTGCCACGGATGGAACATGGCCGAATTAGTTATGTTTCACTTTATTTCAAACCACGGGCCGTGTTTATATCGCCTAAAGAAACATGTGAACCGCACTGTCTTCGCCAAACCATGAAACATGACAGCGACTCAGTATTACTGTGGGCCTCAATGTCCTTGTTTATAATAGGTTCTCTTGTCGTGTCACTCCTAGTGGTTGTGTCACCGTTTCGAGGAACCTTGTGCATCCTATGGTCCAAATTTTGTTTCCAGAACAACGATGCTATTATATTCCAGGGTGATAAGCACCCATTCAAATACAACAGAAGCGTAGTTTGAGGAACACTTCACCTGGCCGACACACTCCCCGGACTTGAATATAATTGAACTTTTGTGGTCCGTTTTGGAAACACGAATCCGAAGCAGATTACCATCGCGCGCGGATTGGTGTAATATTGTACTTGCTACCATTTCCGACCTCTATGACTCAATTCTACGTCTCATTAGAGCTATTCTGACAGAAAATGGTGGTACATCGTTAAATTAATCTGGTAAGTTCATTTTTTCCCCAGATGTGCCCATTTAATTTATAAGGATGTGAACATACAAGTACATACACACAATAGAAAGGAGAGACTTAAAATCATATCAAAAGTAGGATATAAAAGATAAAGGTCTCTCCCCTTTAGGAGGGGCCGCGTGGGCTCAGTGGTAAAGCGTTCACCTCTGATTCATCGGCTCTCTGATTCGATCCCAGCTCGCGCCAACTGAACTTTGTGGTGGACAAATATTGTGTGCATGGGTTTTCTCCCACTTTCTTCATTCCACCCTTTCATTCATTTCTCATCATCACCGTCTGCTGTAGCCTAACGGGCATAAACGTGGGACGTAAAACTCAAAGATTTCATTTTATTTCTCCCCTTTCGGAATAGATCATAAAGGACTTAGGGTTTGTGTAAAGGAAACCGATCAACTTTTTCTTGGCTTGGGCACTCACGAAGGTAATATGGACAGCACCATACACTGGCCTTCTTTATTTTCTGAGGTTGCTTAGATTTAAAGAGGCTGGATAAGCCTAAGAGTTATAGTGAAACAAGAGTAGAATAAGAAAAATTCCCATCCTCATCTGGATTGAACCTAGAAATTTTCCGCTGTTATCCTTCTACCAAAACCGGAAGTGGTCGTAATTCACTATAATTTCCGGGTTCAATATTGATCCTCAAAGAGAAAAATTGGTACTAGAGAGGAACAGGTATTAGGTATATATAAACTAAACGTCTAGAACGAGGTTGAACAATAGTAGTACCATGTACTGTAAGAAAGCACGTACTGACATCCTGTATAAATCTCCTTTATGGAGAATAAGGTTTTACTACGATAATATTGAAGAAAAGTGTGAAATGATAGTTTTATTCGATATATCTGAAAAAGTGTTTAGGGATACAACTTGTAATATGGTAAGCTGAATTAATTAGTGAAACAGTAAAAATTTCTGTATTTTTTCTTTCTGTAAAAATAATGGTGTTTACCATATATGTAAAGAAACACTGTAAATAGGTCAAACGCCTGTTGTGTTATTATTACAATAAATTATATATATATATATATATATATATATATATATATATATATATATATATATAGAGAGAGAGAGAGAGAGAGAGAGAGAGAGAGAGAGAGAGAAAGAGAGAGAGAGAGAGAGAGAGGAGATACAGAAGGTTGTTCCACGTTTGTTTGATCAAACGTGATTCATCCCCTCCACACAAAATGAACTTACCAGACCATGGTTAAGTGCGTCTGTTAGTATAATGTGTGAGCTGTGATCACACGGCCGAAAATCCCTCCTAAACTGAGTCGTTTTCAGGAGGAGTGCATTCTATAACTTTTCCAAATATTTATATTTTCTCGCTGAACCGAACATGACGCCCAAGCAGTCGCTTTCGGGAAGGTTAAATTGTAAGCCTTTAGAACGCTAAGTTTAGTGTTTCAATGATGAGGAAGCAATGTAAGGTCAGGGATTATGACGTTACCTTGACCTTAATCAAGAATGCGATTTGAAAGTAAAAGAAGTGTAGAAGTGTGTGTCTTCAGTGTTCAGTTCTCAAACAAGAGGAGCACGAAAACATGGCAGTGCACACAAGCTACCACCGACATGCGGGCGAACAAAAGAATCCTCCGATCCAAAAAACCGATGGGAAATTCTCTAAATGCGTTTTTGAGAACTGTCAGCCGCATCTTCGTCGACAACTGAATTTTAAAAAGGTGCTAAAGGTAGTGGTTATCACTTTACCGGTGCCCACAGACAGAAACACTCGGAACCAAAAATGGCGAAATATCACTACCTTGGCTAAGGCGTGGATGTATCTTTGTGACTATGCCAAACCAAGATGATGATGATGATGATGATGTCTTTTAAGCTAAAAAAAAAAGGCGGATGATTAATGAAAGTGAAATATTATGAAGGGTTTGGTGGAATGAGAAGGTGAAGGAAAAGGGAGAACCTACAAGAAAGCCGCGAAGACGCTGTTTCTTTCAGCAGAAACACTCTGGGATCGAATCACTAACTTCTATGAGCAGAGGTGAGCGCTCTACCACGGAGGCAGAATATTTTACTTCTCTCCTAAGCAAAAGTCGAAATAACGATCCAGTTTCAATCTGATGGTTCTATAGTTTACAGCAGAAACTTCTTGCTCAATGATCAACTGTATCATTAAAACAGAATTATACAGTTTAAAGCCGTTTTATACAAAAACATTGCTTGGGATTTGGGCAATAAATATGAAGATAATAACTTATCTCCGGGAAGAAAAATAAAGAACCGAGAAATGATGCATCACGTGAGTTCATATCTTGGATTCATAAATTCTTAACTGTTTTCGTTCTCCTTTGTTCGGAAAAAGAAAACAAAAATGCAACATTTTTTATATTGTTCTGGTTTTACAGAAGAAAAAAAAAAGAACGAAAAAGGAAAATAAGAAATGTGGCAAACTTTGCAATCATCCTCTGTTTATCTCATAGTTACACGTGTATTCTGTTCCATAAAGAAGAGACCAGCAGAGTCCTCTATCAACGAAATCCTGAATTACTGCTACTGATTCTCTCTCTCCCCCCTATGCTCTGTCTAGAGATTTCAAAGGGTCCAGAGGCAGGGATTTCTTTCAAAGTGGAGAAAGAAGCTGCAAATGCCTCTTATTTGATACCAGCAGGTTCCGGTTCATGTTTACCAAGATCCGCCAACGGAACTATCGATCTCAATGGGAAGAAAGAGGGGAGGGGAAGGACTTGCGAAACTACTTTCCCACAACCGGAAGTGGACTAAAACATTCATTAGCAGAAAATTGGATTGACTTTCATTCATGCTTTGATCTTATTTTGAGGAGGCATCCAACAATACGAAAATATGTCATATGTGCCAAGAGAGCGAAGACAGGGCTTGGGATTAATTGTCCCTACATTTATAATAAAGTTTCTATGTTCTTAATGGTTTCGTACTATTACCCTTCACATATGTAAAATACAAGGTGAGCCACATTCGATTTTTATTTTAAGTCCTATAATTATGCTCTTAGGCTAAGGGAGACGGTGATGATGCTAATGTATGAAATTGTAGACTGAAGAAAGTGGGAGGAAACTGAAGACTCTTGAGAAGACCCACGCATTCGGTGTTTGTCAATCACGAAGCCCACTTCTCGAGAGCTAGGTTCGAACCTGAAACTCCACGCACTAGATGTAAGTACTCTCGACTGGTGTGAGCATACTGTCTCTTGGCAGTTCTCAGTTGACTAGAGTAGTCGTAGCCAGGCCCGTATCCACGGGGGGGCTAGGGGGCCGGGCCCCCCCTAAACTTTGGCTGGCCCCCTAAAAGTTTCACGGTAGGCTTGCAAATGAACTATATTGTGATGAAGTATAATATGATTGGGTCGGGCCTCCCGTAACTTCTACTGCCCTGCCCCCCCCCCCTAAATTTTGGGGCTGGCTACGGGCCTGGTCGTAGCTAATTATCATAAGTCGCTTGACAGTAGTAGTAATTCAGTTCTAAGTTGACTAGAGTAGAAATAGCTGCTTGACGTAAACTATACGTTATGGTGCAATTGGTGTACAATAGATAGTCCGTGAATACGTAGATTGAAAGTAGTGATTTTATATACCGATATTTTAAATATACGGCTACTGTAATACGTGCGAGCACTTCATAAATATGTATTGCTAGCAAGTGCTCCAACGTGTTACTGTGGACACAAACGTCTTTTGGAGGGGTCCGGGAGACGCGTCCCCTCAGATTTTAGTCAAATTTTTAAAGAAAGCATGATACTTAGTATATATAACTTTTGTCGGAAAGAGGATTTTGATTTTGATTCATCCGTCCCTCCCAGATTTAAAAAGCTAACGACGCCAGTGCTATGGACAATATTTGTCTTCTTTATTCTGCATATTTGATATAAAATTTGTCTGAACTCCAAGAATCGCAGGAAATTCTAACGCCTCAGTTGATCATCTTAGTGATCCACTCCCACAACTTTTTCTTCCAAATATATGAACTTAAAACTTTGAATGTGAATTTTGTGTCTTTAATTTATTAAGGCTCAAACTGGTTTTCCTAGAGCTGATAAAAGTTTAACAAATAAGGGATTCCGAAATACAGACATCTTATTGATATATTCGCATAACTCATCCGTTTTTCTTTCCATCCTTTTCTTCCCTTCTAGGTGAAATACCAAGAAACATTGAAACACGTATTTGAAAATTCTAAATACGAAAATTCATTTCTCTACTTTAAGAGATTCGGAGCAGAGATCTGTAAATTTTATTATCGTAATTGCAACACTCATTTCACGCTTTCCACATTGAATTCACAAAAATCCAAATTTGTGTGTCTTTTTGTAAACTGATGCCTTCCGTCACAAACATCGTGTACTCACTCAATTTCGGGATTCTTGAACCAGAAAATCGAATAAATGAACAAAGCCTCGTTTATTTTAAAGTGATAACTGTGTGACTGTTTCGCCAACTAACTGAACAATGGCTTCATCAGATAGGGTAAACCTCTAGTTTTTATAGTGTCTGATGGAGCCAAGATAAAGCCAATATATTCAGTTAGTTGGAGAAACTGTTACACAGTTATTTTTAAAATAAACCTTGCTTTGTCCAGTGATTTCATTGTCTAAATTAAGTTATTTAAGACAGAAAAGCTAATATGAACTAGTTAATTATTCAAGTTTGTAGTTTAAAAGCACTTTTACAACGGTATGTTGTATACTTATACTTGTATATTTGTATTCTCTTCGAGCAATAGTTGGTTTATAAATAGGTACAAGCCAGTTTATTATATAGAGGAAGAAAAAGAAGAAAATAATATAAGATTCAAGGATCTTATAAAATTGAGGATCTGCCTTTACAACAAAATCTTGAAGCCATACGTCACAGTTTCACCACCCCTACTCTGCCCACTCCGCCCAATAGGATCGCAATGTTTTGAGCCAACAATCATGGCGGAAACGAAAGTAGCCAATCAGACGATGATAGAAACGAGAGTATCCAATCAGACTTGTCGATGCTCGGTTGCTTTTTGGCTTCACCGATTTAATAGGATGAAGATACATATGGGCAGATCCTCTATTTATAACATCCTTGGATTAATAGATATATATTTTTAATAAAAAAAAATTGAACGTTGATACGTAACTAAGAAAGACGAACGGAAGGTTGTCATAGAAACAAACAAACAAGATATAATGTTGAAAATAACATGTTATGTAATGTCATGGACTCGCTGTTATGTTGTATGTGAGTTAATGTTTTACGAGTCTTCAAAAGATAATAAAAACATTTAACAAGGTAATTTAGAAGTCGGTCAATTTTACCAATTTATGAACTAGTGATTGATAAATATATTTTGTTATAGTTTCACCTAGGCGTTAATTAGTCAGAAGTTGTTTTTTTATCAATAAAGATTTAAACTTTATTCCAATTGAAATTACGTCTTACATGACAATTTTATTGAATGGATAAAAGACCAGGTGCCAGTAAATTGCCAGCACGTTTACCAGATCTCAACCCAATGAACCTTTTTCTCTGGGTAATAACGAAAGATTAAATTTATGTTCTTAAAAACCAAATCTGTATATAGGGCATTTAAAAGAGCACATTACTTCTGAATTTAATAAATTGTCATCCAATAACATTAGTAGTTTAACATGTTCTTCTTTGCTTAAGAAGATATAACTACCTAGGTAATATGAGTATTTGAAATTATGGTCATTTGATTTTAGGTAACTTTATTTCTCAACCTAACATAATGTTACGATACAACTTATAATAATTCATAGTTTCGAACTTGATAAATGATTCATTTCAAATACATCTTTTTTTCAAGTGACTTACATCCCTGCTATATTTTTTAAAACCTGTAACAGTTATTGTGTAACTTTACTTGAGGACTTAACAGCTTATGCTGGTTTACTTTGAGATGTTTTATGAGCTAACATTACAAATATTTAAATATTTTTGACTTAAGAACTATATTATCCATAAACAAGTGAATTTCGTTTCACAGTTTGGAATTACAGTAGACGACCAAACTATGTGCATTCTAATACCGAAATCAGAAATAGCACAGCTACAACTTTCGGTTTCAATAGAAAAGGTAAGGTAAAAAGTAAAACTTGTACTTTAGACGCCGGGTTCATACAAAATAGCCATTACTCGCTACACTGAGAAAAGTTCGTTCTGCGGACAGCGGTATATTGTACAAATATGCGGAATCCTCTTGTTTACTACAGAAATCAGTACGGAGCATACGTTATCCGTATGCTACATGGGCACTGCTCTTACATGTTACATCATGCCGTTGCAGGATGTCTGACATCTAACAGTTTTCCGTATATCACATGCATGTACTTAGGTTACATTCTTAATCTTATGTTATATACGTCCATTTGTATGTGAGATCCTGACCGCCTACATTGTTTTGTATAGATGGAAAGCAGGTATAGATGGAACATTTATACAGAAAGTATTACAAAACATACGTTTTCAGTTATACCTCTGCTGTACGTTGTCCAAAAACTACAGGAATTACGCATATAACCTATTTTTTTAAAGTACGCCACCTACAATTTTTTTCTCAGTGTATTATTGTTTTTGGTCTATTGAGATTAATATTGAAACCGGAAGTGGTCGTTAATGTTTATCATTTCCGGTTGCAATAGAAGAACAAAATCAGACATCAAACATATATCCTTGCGATCAACGCTGAAACCACAAATCCAGTGTGCGAATTAGATAATCTATATTGGGGGGGATAAAATTAGGCCCACAAGACATAACGTCTGAAGGTGCAAATTTCAAAATGAGACAATAATGCCTTACCCCCATATATATATATATATATATATATATATATATATATATATATATATGTGTGTGTGTGTGTGTGTGTGTGTGTGTGACATCTGTAACAAATAAGAGATTTATTAATTTAATAAATTTACCAACAATAACTATGCACGTATATATTGTCTGACACACACACACACACACCACCAAACCTTTCTGAACGTGTTTGAGTGTTATACTCATTCTTGTCCCTGTAGCTCTCTAAGGTTTAAATAGTTAATAATTCGGCCCGAGCGACAGCCATGATCACAAGCATATGTTAATTTTTCCACTCATTTTGAAATCTTTCACTTTGCGTAATTACATACAGGTAGCAAGAAAAAAAAATACTTCATCCTTATGAAAACCTCTAAAATTATCAGTTAAACCGGACATACTTTTTAAAAAAATAATAATAAAAAAAGAAAATCTAGATATTAGCCTATCAAACAAGAAATGGATTGTTACTGGTCCCGATTTCTGACATCAAGGTCAAATCGAAGGCCAAATATTTAAAATCTCTCAATTCAAATTTCGAGCTTATGCTTCTACTCCCCGCTAAAGCTGCGCTCTTCACTTCTTTCCCTCCAAATATCGATTTCGTGATGAGGCTCAGGAAGTTAATACTTACAATTACTTTACTATTAAGTTGCAGATGAGTTGATTCACTATGGACTACTTTATTCAAATAAAGTAAAACATTACATTGAAGTTTTTCAGACAACATTATTAGCGTGGACAGCAAACTGTACAGCGGAAAGTAAAATGGAAAAATGAAGGGTTAACTTTAAAAAACCCGCTCCAGTTGAAATGCTTATACAGACACGGAGAACCAGTCGTATTATCAAATGCTGAAACAAATCTTCAATTATGCCCTTATTCACCTAGAAATCACCTCCACTAACATGTCTGCTCACTAGGAGCGTATCCCCAGCGTCTACGTTAACATATACTTACGAGAGAATACCTATATCTTAGATTTTGAGTACAGTTTTAAAAGTTCATTTAGGTAAACTGTAAAAGGCAGTGATTACTATACTAATAATCACAAATTAAATGCAACTTTTGAGTTGCATACACACAAACTACTAGGGAATGAAGACCATGCTAACAAAGAGTACATTGGAAAATGAAATAACATGTTATAACAAAAATTAAAATAAGATGATAATCGATACAAATGTAGGGGATGAATATGACATGTCCGAACTTAGCCAAGTATGGTGGAAGAAGCTATTTGTTTACTTCTTCTTGGCCAAGCGTACGAAGGGTACGTACTGAAGGGTACGAAGATACAGTTGCAAGTAAGAACCGTAGTCATAATAATATAGTTCAACTAAACAACGTTGAAAATAGTAGTTAATTAGGTGGTAAGTAGAAATGACCAAATCTAAATAGTTTACATTGATCATTCCGAAGAAATTTGGAGTTATGCTGAGCATAGTTTGGGGGGGAAAACGAGCATCCCCGGTGGGGATACTTCAGCTGACTTCTTTGGGGGGGAACAAAATGTGATTGAGGGGGAAAATCCCCCTCATCCCCCCCGGTAATTCGCACCCTGCACAAATCTACGATTTCTACTATTTCTGGTTTCAATAGAGACACAAAAATCAAGATTAAACTCATCCTCATGACGCTGATTCCATGCCAAAAAGCCGTTTGTTCGTATCTCTTCCTGTTGTCGCTCTGTGGAGATCAATGTTGAAACCAAAAGTAAGTGAATTTTATACAACTTCAGATTTTAATAGAGGCACGTAGCCAGGATTTCGTGTAGGGAGGGGGAAGTCCGTGATATGAAATATTGTGGTCATCACACCAGGGGCTCGATCATTCTAAATTATTTTACTGGAACATATATTGGTTCGTTTAACCAGGATTTCGTAACGGGGGTGGGGGTGGCGTGACATAAAAATCTCAAGTTCGAGAAGCTCGATCAATCTAAACTACTTTACTGGCAACATTGGTTTATTAGGACAATAAAATGAGGATATGTTGGTTAGTATTTTAATAACAAACTATGAAGAAATCTCGAGTAAAACATTAAAAAAACGTATTGAAAAAGATTATACAATATTTACGTCTTTCCCTGTTTATTCAAATATAACAATTTTCCTTTCATTATCACCTCAACTATTATAAAAAATACATACTCAATAATGTCTTGTAAAATATTTTGCAATATCTGCGTTCCTTTTCCTATTGAATCAAATGCTAATAGAATTCCTTTTCCATATATTTTTTTTGTTTTTATTATTCCATCAACTACTGTCGGTTCCAAATGGCAGGTTAAAGGAGCAGTAGAAAATTGTTTTTGAAATAACATTTTTGATACTACAAGGCCGGTAGCCAGCCCAAAAATGTAGGGGGGGGCACGGCTGAAGTTAGGGGGGCCCCATCCAGTTCATCACTATATTATAGTTTATTTGCAAGCCTACCGTGAAAATTTTAGAGGGGGCCCGCAAAAATTTAGGGGGGCCCGCCCCCCCTAGAACCCCCCTGGATACGGGCCTGGTACTACAAGGATGCGATGACGAAAAATTATGATAAAAAATGTCCATGCTATGCTTACAACGTCACTATGCTTTCGAAAGCTTAAAACCTCCCTAGCTAATAGCAGAAATGCTGAGAATTCCGTAACTTTTCTAGAAATTTCAAATTAGCTGACTCTTCCAGGATATCTTGCCACCATATATTGCAAGTAATACAAATGTCATAAGAAAGAGTAACCGAAAGCTTCCTGTAGTTTATTTTTAATGCTGATCCTTCTTTTTCTCATGTCATTTTGTCTCATCCTTCCTTAATTTTTTTCATTTCTGGTTTCGAAGGTGAGGAGTCCGGACTTCTCCCTTAGCTACGTGCCTGATAGAGAGATGTATGTGTGAAGATGATATCTTTTCTTCAGACATTGAATCGATTTCAAAGAAACAGTTTGCACATATTGTAAGGATCCCCACCTTCAGCGCAGGTACATGTTCTCACAACACATGCTATTATTTACAAACAATACAAGCAGACAAGAAACTACAACAAGAAAGACACGAAACCAAGAAGACGGAGCCCGATGAGGAACGAGCCATCAAGAGATCAGTTATAAAAACGAAGCCCTAGGAAGAAACAGCTATCAGTTTGACCGCTGATCAAATTACCTACACCCGCTCCCGAGGTCACTTTGGACTAAGGAATTCACCTTTATCTAAACCCGAGATGGCTTTAGACAAGGGAATCCTAATCACAACTAAACCTCACGAAGCTGCTTTGGGTTGAGAAGGTTTCCTACAAGTACTCATCTAAAACCCTGCAGATGTTCTGGAGGCTGCTATGAGCAAAAGGTGCACCATATGAAACACTTTTCTCCTCTATATTGGTCATTCATAAGGAAAAACATTAGATTGTTCTTTCCAAATTCAAAGATATTTTTATTTAGATTTTATAATAAAATTGGTGGAAGGAAAACACCCGGGCCGTTATTGATTCTGCCTCAAAGACGTTACAATATGTTGTGGACTGTCCTTGTTGTATGGCGATAAACGTTGAAACCGGAAACGTTTAAATTCTACCACTTGCTGATTGAATAGAGAGCTACCTGATGAGATAACATCTCTTCTTGTTATCGATTCCAACCCCCAACCCGAAGAAAGGAAAGTTTCTCGATCTTTCGTACCATTTTTGGTCTGATAACTGTCAACGGAGAAACAGACGAGTAAAGCCGGTAGTTAAAGTTTCATACAAAGACTACGTTTGTCTGTCTATATGTCTGTCGAGAGATATCATAGCAAAAATGGTGAAGAGGTGGTAGAAACCTATTTTCTAATATAGGTTCGATCTCTTCCACTAAAGGTCTACACGAATTGGAAGTGATACAAATCTACAATTTGCGGTTTTAGTGTTCATTGCATTAGACCAAAAGCGATAAATCATACTGGGAAACTGTTTTCTACATAGATTCAGGATTCACTTGACAAAATAGTAGAAATTTCACCTTCCGACCTTAATTGAGGAGTTTGATTTAATAAGCGCGTAAGAAGGGTTTACGCACTTTTTGCATCAAACGCATTTGTGGCCTTTGCCCAGAGATGGTCATTTTTCCTTACCCTCCCTCACCCTCACCCTCAATTGACGCCCCTTACCCTTACCCTCCACCACACTCACCCTCCATTGACGCCCCTTACCCTCACCCTCCCTCACACTCACCCTCCATTAACGTCCTCACACTCACCCTCAATTACTTTATCGCCCTCACCCTCCAACGCCCTCACCCTCAACTACTAAAATGAGGGTGAGGTGAGGGTGAGGGCGACCCTCATGAGGGCAAAATGAGGGAGGATGACCATCTCTGCTTTTGCCATGCTTGTTTAGCCTCCTGGTAACATTTTCGTTCAATATCGGAATGAAATGCTGCATATTACATTGTTTTATGTAAGTAAAAACAGTACTTAAATTTTCAACATCGTTTTTCTCCAAGTGCATGTTTGACTTACGCCTTACTGCATCAAACTCCTGAATTCTCTACTGAAAACGAAAATGATAGGAATTTTATGTCTGCCTTTTACTCTTTACTCAAATCGAAAATGTGTGTATTCTTGGCATGCTTAATCGATTGCAGAAAGCTATTCTTGGAACGCTTCTGGCTGTCTATCAACATTTTTGCGCTACACTGAAAAAAAAAAAATGTATATCACATTGCCAAACATCAATTGTAAAATCATTTACCCGTCATTTTGTAAGTTGATATACATTTCCTTAGATTAAATTACAAAATTTTCTGGGTCTTTTTACAAATTTACAGTAAATTTATAAGAAAGTATGATATTTTTATTGATAAAAATGTAATTTTACACCATTTTCATATTAGAAATTTTACTTTTTAGGCGTAAATTGATTTACATAGAGGAGTGACAAACAGATTGTCACCGTTTTTTTGTAAATTTACCTATGAATTTTTTTACAGTGTATAGTGATCAGATAAAAACCGGAAATAGTTTGTTTCTATCACTTCCGGTGGATGGACCACCTGCATCAACGAAGTCGGTTCCTTAAACATTTGACCCGCTTCATTTTGGCCAAAATTTCTGATGGTTCTTTGAGTGGTTCTTCAGATTATTTTTTTGTTCTCGGACAGGTTGACAGATGGGTTAAATATGAAAAGGAGTTTTGATACACCCAACATGTTTTAATGATAAATACGTTTATTAACTAGAAATATAAAAAAATCCAGCCTTCTGCGGAATGGAGTTTTCTCTCATAAAAATCGTCGGATTTTTCGAGGGGAGGACAGTCGGTTTACCTTTTACGAGCTTCTTATTCAAGCATCGCCTTTCTTTTCCTGTAATAGATTCTACAATTTAAAAAATGTCTTTACAATACCCACTACTTAAAAGTTCTATAATCAGTCCTGGTTGACTATCTTTATTGGTTTCCGAACTGCCCAGCAAATGTATGTTATGTAACCCTACATAACACAATGATCATGGTAATTGAATAATGAACTTTTCTGAAAGTTACAGCTTTTTGTTACGTGACTTGTACAAGTTGCTTAAATTCAAACTAGCAGATAAAGTACAATAAACAAAGAAAAAGTACCATAAACAACGAAAAGTACAATGAACCAAGTAAAAGTACCATAAACAAAGCAATAGCGTAAAACTCATCTAATTTGTAATTTATAGAAAGAAAGCAAAAATAAATAAGAACGAGTAAAAAAAAATAATCGGAGAAAACTCAACTATTCCAAATTAATTTTCATTGCATAGAAACGATTACTTTTCTTACTTCGTTAAATCGGCCTTCAACATTAGCCGGGAAACAGACATGCAGACAGAGCAGAAGATTGAAAAAAAAATCAACGAAACTGCAAACCTAAGATAGAAATGCATTGAAGAGACCGTTCTCACCGCCAGGAAATCAATTTGCTGAGATATGGACGCTTCATCGCTCGGATAATGCCATACGAAACTACAAATAAGACCAACGATTTGTAACATGATGACTTCTGCCTCCAAAACTCAGTCGCGCAAGATCTCCGTGTGCGAGCTCACCCTATTTGTTTAATTCAATCATCGAAAGAAAAATTTAATATGAGGAAGAAGACATCCAATACGTAAAAAGATTGTTTTACAATTCTTTGGATACTTCAGAGTATTTAGAAGATACCCTCGACATCCGCCCAAAAAGAGGGAAGTCACGGGAAACATCGGTCTCACAGAAGAGAAGGGAAAAGACGATTGCTAGGCGCCTATGATGCTGGGACCCCGACTCCTCATTGGTCACCGCACGGGATTGAACTTCTATCAATTTTGATGTCCAATGAATTAGAGGACTTTCCATAGTAGCATAGGCACACAACGATAGTATCATAAAAAAGAAAAGTATCATAAACAAAGAAAAAGTAATATTAACAATGAAAAAGTACCAGAGCCAAGAAAGAGTACCATAAACAGATAAAAGTATCATAAACCAATAAAAATATCATAAACAAAGGAAAAGTATCATAAACAAAGAAAAAGTATGGTAAACAAAGAAAAAGTGTCATAAACAAAAACATAAATCGATACAAATTCACATTTATTTTGATATATACAAGTTCGCTTATATCTCGTTCTCAGTTTGGGAAACAATTTATTGTGAGCTCCAACTATTCTATTAGAGCCTAATAAATGTAACTTCAGTTTATCAAATTAATGCCAAGAAACGGCTACTTTGAGTATGATGTTAGTTTAACGATAGTAAAAGTTGATTCTCTACAGAATTTATTACTTCTTTCCTTATGTCGTGCCAACAATATTTGAAATAGGAAACTTGGGCATAGCGACTATCGTTCTTCTGCTCGAATTTTCAAGATCTCAATAAATGTTATATATATAAGGCCCAGATAGATACAATTCTTCCATGTAACGTCGCACATAAAAGACGTCTTCAGCTCTGAAAATTCTGATGCTTTACCTAATACTTTAGTTCGTATTTAAATTCTGAATGAAAATTTTGTTCCACTGAGTTGACTACATTTTCAAGACAGTTATTTCCAATTAACATTATAAATTTTCATTAACACATAAAAGTTATTTCTAATTAACACAACTCATTTTCTTTCCTATCGGGTTACCGATTATCCTTGATTATGGAACTTTCCATATTTTTACTTCTTCAGGATACGGAGTCAGGGTGGCTCAATGGTAGAGTGCTTACTTTTGGCGTGGGGTCCTTGGTTTGATCCCTGGCCACGTTAAATTTGTTGTGCACAAGATCGTGCCCATGAGTTTTCTCGGGTACTTGCAGCAATCATGTTAGAGAAACGACAAATACACTGCATTTTCCGAGTGGTTACGGAAAACAAGGCTTGGTGAAAGGGTTATTAAATAGCTTGAAATTAGAAGGAATCAGTACGGACAATATATATAAATATATAACAACCAACAAACCGATTTCTTTGTGAAATTGCTCCGCAATCACAGTTAAATGTCGGAAGGCGAAAATTAGCTTTTTTTTCTCACAATTCATTAAATTTGAAATAATTTAGATTAAATTTTGAGGTTACGTTTAGTTTCAAAATATCACTTCGAAATAGTTTACCAAATCTAACTAATAATTACATGCACTTTAAATCTAATAGGAGTCGGGGCCATTGCCAAGTGGGCGACCCATACTCACTTTAATGTTCACCAAAAATATGCAAATAAAAAAAAGTTTTGAAATTTAGAATTAGTGAATATTAATCACCCACTCACAATGCTCCCGGTTCCTTATACAAACCACTATACACTTTTCTTTTTAACTTCTCATCTTCACGACACAATTTCGAAACAATTTCACTGTTAACTATGTAAATTACATGTTGACTGGGTAAATTACATTGTATAACTGCAAGGTTCGATAGGTCAATTTCTCAAACGTAAGTTCGTAGGTGGCAGCACTATAAACTATAGCAGCAATGTTCATCAATGTTTCCAACTCTAATCGAAATCACAATCTCTTTTTACTTTTTTTTTCATTATGCTTCATACTCTCGATTTCTCCCACATTTTCATTTTACTAAATCTTCCATCCTCATTCATTTGCCTCAATCATTCGTCCCTTTAAAACCTAAAAGATATAATTGTGGGACTTTCAACTGAAAGATTTCATTTTTGTTCTTCAGCATACAGTAATTAAATGCTGTTTCGTATTAGAAGAGAAGAAAAAGTTGCAACATAATGTTATGTTTTCATTTAAATGTAAGGGTTAAAAAATTCCAAAATCGCCCAGACAAAAAAGAAAAAAAGAAAGAAAAAGAAAAAGGAAACGTAGAAAAAATTAAAGTTTCTTCCGAGATCTTGCATCTGTAATCCTCAGATGGAGATCCGGGTTTAATTCCCGGCGTAGGCTAATGTGGTTCAGATCCCACGTTAAGCTATAGGTCCATGTCTTATACAGCCTCGCTGCTGAAAGTTACTCTAAACTCAAGATCAAGCTTTAATTCTAAGACATCTAATAGAGTGCTGCAATAAAAGGGGGAAGATAAAATGTTATCAATTGACATACTTACAATACAAGTAGCTTGCACACCACGTGAAGGAATTTGGTTTCAAGATGTTACTTTACTATTATTGAAAGTGGAAGACGTAGCAGATTTCTACAACTTCTGGTCTTAGTAGACACAATAGCGAAGATGGAAAATATTATTGGGGCACTCAGACATAAAGATGGTATTATGAGCTCCCATAACTATAAAGGTAACCAAGAAAGTTCTGTCGCTTTTTCGCCACCGTCTTCGAACATCGATATGTTACCTAAGACATACCTGGAAGATTAAAAATAGTCTCCATCAGCATCGACGACCTTCTGCCAACGTTCTGGAATGCCATGGATTCCATCGCCGTAGAACTTGGTGGGCCGTGAAGCGAAGAAATCAAGTGCATTTTGTTCCTCTACTAGGGATTTGAACTAGCGACCTCTAAGGTGATTGTCCAAGGAATGGAACAGATGATAACCGGACGATACAATGTCCTTGGAGTATGGCGGATACACTAGTGTTTCCCATCCAAGGCGTAGTATGGTGTCCCGGGTCTCACGTGGGAGTTAACGTTGTTCTGTAACAGGAGGACCCATTTCCCATTTACAAATACTAACTCCAAAGTTTTGAGTTTTCCTTCAACACGGCTCAACTGCTGATGGTACACAGTTGCATTGATGTTCTAACCAGTTGGTAGTAATTCCCGATGCACGATGCTGCGAACAGTCCACCAAACACACAAGAGGATCTTCTTCTTGTGCAGTGTTGGTTTCGGCATTTTCGGAACCGGTTCCTGGGATCCTAACCAATGATGACGGCGCCGTGGAGCTTGGAGCAGGACCCACTTCTCATCACATGTCAATACTCTGTTCAGAAATGGCTCCTTCCTCACACGAGACAAAAAAAACTGACTGCTCGTGTTACCTTCTGGCCCGCAGTCAAATCATGTGGCACCCATCGACCTAACTTGTAGTGCTTCCTAAGTTGAGAGAGGTGTTGCTAAACGGTTTCTCCATTCACACTGAATTGTATTCTTAGTTCCTCACATGTCTGGCCACTGTTCGCCCGAATTGCTACCTGAAGGTCTTAATTTTATACATGTGTTGGTCTTCTGGCACGTGGTGAGTCTTCGAGTGTTTCGTCACCGTTCTTAAACTTGTTAAACCACCGCTGCATTGTCCGTGTAATCACGATACCCTCACCAAAGGCCTGGCATATCTTCTGTTCCGTTGCAGCGGCGTTCGACCCCAGTTTGAACTCGTACAGCATACACATCCTTATGACGCTCTATGGATGTCCCATGTTCACTTGTCCTTAGGGAAGTTCACAGTGTAACTGAAGTGCCAAGTATGTTCGACATAGGCACGTCAACAACTGACCTTTGCCTTATCTCCATTCGCATTCAACTCACGGTATGAGGGCCAATTGAACACAGAGCTCCACAAAAAGGGACAGAACTTTCATGTAGGGCTGTTCCGATAATCGAGTAATCGATAACAATTCGATAAAATTTCAAAACCGTTTCATCGATAAAGAATTTTAATTTTATCGAATTATCGAACTTTCGAGACTCCCGAAATGTTCGAGACTCTCGAAATGATCGAGACTCCCGAAATGTTCGAGACGCTCGAAATGTTCGGGACTCTCGAAGTGTTCGAGGCACTCGAAATGTAAAAAACATTAGACAACTTCGAGACACTCGAACTCTTCGAGAGTCTCGATTTTTTTTGTTTGTTTGTTTGTTTGAAAGCAGCAAATACAGAAATATATCAATATGATCGCATTTGTCGAGTCGCTTGAATATTTTGGAAAGTTCGGGGTTATCGGAGTGTTCGGAAGAAACAATGCATTCGAGGTTATCATAGTTGTATATAATATGTATTACATATGTGCAGGGTGTTCATATTAAAACTTCTTCCCTTAGCAATGAAGTGAAGAAAAAGTTTTTTTCCCCCACAGATCTGTATAAGGTTTAAGCAGTCTGTCTGAAGAGAGAAAGAGGAAGAGAAAACATGCATCACCTGAATGGAATTGGAATCCAAGACATCATTAGTCTACTAATAGTCACTTTGCCGACTGCGCCAATAACGGAGCAGGCAGAAAAATAATTTTACATATGATTTCGAAGGTTTAATTTAAAGTTCTGTATAGAGACAGCTACTAATATAGGTAGAAGTAAGGAAATTCGATAAGACTGAAGACTTATCAAACTTCCGTTTCGAAAATTTACTTTCCGGCGCTCGAATGCCTTCGAGTATTTGAGATTGTCGTGAAACAAACCTTTAGAATTTTGGGTGCGAAGCCGTCCTGTCTGTCTGTTTGTATGTGGCATCCGACGATAACTTTCGAACGGATTGTCCGATTTTGATGGAACTCATTTTAAAATGCTCTCGTTTGCTTTCACCAGACACCTATTGTTTTGGTTGCCATACTACAAGGGGATTTTTCCCGAATTGAAGTATTTGTTCTTACTTTGGGCGTAGGCGTGTGAAAGCTACGATAACTTTCGAATGAATTGTCCGATTCTAAAGAGGATTGGTCTAAATGCATATGTCAGGTATCTGTTGCTCTTGGTTACTTTACGATATTTGATTTTGTGCATAAGATGCCGTGCGGCTCTGGGCATTAAAAACCTCAGATTCAATGCGTACCTGGGAGGGGGGATGCGGTCGAAACGTGGTGCCGACAACACCACATTCATCTACGACTGAGGGCACACTCCCTACATGCTCTCATGGTATGGTGCTATGCACAAGGGATAACTTAACATATGACAGAACGAAGACTAAAGGAAAATGAAATGAATTGAAATCTTCCAGTTTAATGACCTACTATTATGTCTGTTAAGCTAAGAGAGAAGTATGATTAAGGCAAGTGAATGATGATGGAATAATTGGTGGAATGGGAATGTGGAAGGAAACGGGAGTGCGCCGAGAAAACCCACGGACACGATATTGTCCACCACAAACTTACTTCGTCGGGGATCGAATTAGGGAGGGACAAAAGAGATGAAGGGGAAAGGGTAGGAAAACATACATGCTCTGACTTACATTTCAATGGGTCTTATTCAATTTCCATATCAAATTAAAATAACTTCCGATCACTTCTTAAGGAAAAATATAGAGCATTATTTCCTCAGGAGTTCTCTCAGCTGCTTCGTATATTGTTGCAAACAGACTTTCAAAGAAAGATGGTCGTGCAGTTACTTGCTTTGCAGTTGTTGAAAGAAATATTAAACCCTATCTCTCCTGTCGTGTCCTGCACACAATAGACTACTTATCACTGTTTCTTTCTTTTCCGAAACAAGAAGCCAATGTCTTTGAAATCGATTGCGATTACATTGCACTTCGGTTGTAATCAGATTTTTCTATGGGAAACAAGGTTATACTGCTAATTCAAGCTGAAACGGTGCTGGAAAGTGTGTTTAAGTTACTGTAGTGAAAATGTCAGCGAAAAGATCATGTGGGATATTCGGATCATTCTGAAACTTGGATATTTGGATAGGGCACATACTAGTTCCTAAATAAAATCTTGACCGGACTACGGTAGATCCTATAGTATTGGAGCTATAGACCTATAAAGTTCATTTATGCATGTCTTTGGCATCCTATAACTCCAAAAGGAAGCATTTGTGCACCCAGGTTGGTCTATACTTTTTGTTTTATCTTGGTCTCAGAATAGGGTTGCCATATTTTGAAATTAGAAAAGCGGGGGATTCTAAACCGTAAGTACTGATGTGAATTTGTGTATTAGAAATACTGACAATCCTTCTGACCATTTTTTTTTTTTTTTTTTTTTTTTTTTAGTGATTTCAACACTTCCAATGTACTTTTCTAACAAAACTAAAGTAAAGAAAATTTAGTTTTTGCCTTTAATGTTTTATTAAGTTCAACAAATGTGAGTCTCGAATTGTAAAGTAAGTATTAAATAAGTATTACAGTAAAATATCTCTAATAAGGATTTCTGTAAGACAAGTTTTCAAAAAAAAAAAAAAAAAGCAAGCGATATATGGCAGATGTTGTTCATACGGTTTTCTCTCTAAGGAATACAAAATAATTTCTAAACTTTTATCGTAAGAAAGCTAAAACATATTTAAGAGTCTTGGTCCATCTCTTATAAAATTTCTTATCATTTTCAAAGATTTCTACTTGAAGTCATACTAACATACGAAAATACCACAGTTTCACAGTATATGAAATACAGTATAAACATTTTAAAACAAAAAATACTAATAATGAATCTAATCTAAACAATATGCTAAGGATCTCTAGGTTCAATTTGCAATCATTTCTGAATATATAAAGACTAGTTGAACACAAGGGCGGATCCAAGGGGAGGCTAAGGAGCTATAGCCCCCCCCTTGACGCTCAGGTTTACACTGGATAAAATGGGCTTCAATTCTGCTTTACACTGGATAAAACGGCACGTAACAACATAGACGTGTTCATTTGAACTGGACAGAATGTTATCAAAGAAATACGCACCCATGAGATCATACATTGGTATTCATGGGTTGAACCAAAATGTGTATGATTATGCCATTTTTTTTTTTTTAACATTTTTCATTCCCTTTAACTTCCTTTAAAAAATCTCGATGGCATAAAATCTTATCATAAAATTCTACGCATGATACGTCTTTCATATTGTACAAAACCCGTAGTAATAATTTGACAGTTTTTGCGTTCATTTTGTTTCTGTTATCTGTCCATTCGCGATTGAGATTGACACAGAAATGTAGCGGTTTACGTTCAATATAACAATACTTTATCAGCAAAGTCGTCTTAGATTTTTCTCTAATCCAAAAAAGCGGGTGGTTTTTCGTGATTAAGAGATGATTAAGCGGGGGACGAATATAAGACCTGAAAATCTGGTGGTATCCGCTAAAATTAGGTAATGTGGCAACCCAAACGTTGGCGGTGTTGTTTTGAAACACTCTATATAAAATAATGCACCACGTTATTCTAAATTGATGCAAAACCCTTACGTTTTTAAAACCTACATTATTGGTCCAGGAAGCAATTTACCTCCACCAAACGACGCTTCTGGATCCGCTAGTGTGTGGATTCATTATAATGTACAAACCAACTGTATAGAACATATGCTACACTGTATATTCACTGTCGAGGAAATAGATTTATTTTCATTTTTATCTTCATTAAACTTAGTGATGATTTCAAGGTTTCCCCCGCGTAGTCTTATCATACGTCCTAGATTCAAGCCCGATCTGGAAAATTGTCTGGGATTAACTAATGCCCGAAATTTTAGGGAAAATGGAAGACTGGGAAATTTCGCTGTGTTTGGTCAAGTGCTTGGCTTGCAATTCTGTCTTGTGCTGATATTTATGAAAAAATCAATAACGATAAGGTGTTCTTCGCAAGAATACTTTACTCAGGAAAATAATTAAGACAATAATATAAAAAATATATTTTAAGTATAGAAAATGAGCATAAGCATTTTAGGAAGTTAAGATTAGACTTTTCTTAACTTCTCAATAAACACACACATCATTCTTAAAAATATCCAGAAATTATGGTAATCCTACCCCGGGAGATTTTGAATACACGGAGGGTGAAAGTAGCAAAAATACTGGTAAACCACGGTGAACATGATCAGAGATATGTTTGTGGGGAAATATTCCTCCTGAACAACCCCTGAAATCACCACTGATTTGACTAACATTTATTTTACTGAAAGGCTAAAGGGGGAGTTTGCGCCCAAAGCATCATTATATCTGATTGCAGCAATGTGTGAACTAGTGGCCATTAAGAGAAAGCAAACATGACAGAAGATAACACATTTGGCTTAAAAATAAAATTTTGCTATAACATTTTAGCAACACCGTGCGTGATTAATATGGTTGAGGTGTTGGGCGTATACTATATCATATGAAGAGCAAATTACCTTATTTGTACGCTTAAGACCGTATCTCTGGCAACACTAATACACTAGCTGTTAGCAAATAACAAACAAGAGATAAAATTCAGGGAAAAAATGAACGCTTTCTGTGTGTGTGGGGGGGGGGGGGGAGCGAAAAAGCAATCACTTTCTGCACGCTTTCCTTTCTCCTCACAAATACAACTTTGCAATAACTTATCAGATGAAAAATGTTGTTTGACTAGTTTGGCTGCAAGAAGGAATCATTGGAGAGGTGAAGGAACCGAACTGTCCATCACCACTTTTGATAATATCCGAAACTTCAATAATACTCGAAATTTCGATAATACCCGAAACTTCGATAATACTCAAAATGTCGATAATACCCGAAACTTCGATAATACTCGAAATGTCGATAATACCCGAAACTTCGATAATACTCGAAATTTCGATAATACCCGAAACTTCAATAATACTCAAAATGTCGATAATACCCGAAACTTCGATAATACTCGAAATTCCGATAATACCCGAAACTTCGATAATACTCGAAATTTCGATAATATCCGAAACTTCGATAATACTCGAAATGTCGATAATACCCGAAACTTCGATAATACTCGAAATGTCGATAATACCCGAAACTTCGATAATACTTGAAATTTCGATAATATCCGAAACTTCGATAATACTCGAAATGTCGATAATACCCGAAACTTCGATAATACTCGAAATTCCGATAATACCCGAAACTTCAATAATACTTGAAATTTCGATAATATCCGAAACTTCGATAATACTCGAAATGTCGATAATACCCGAAACTTCGATAATACTCGAAATTTCGATAATACCCGAAACTTCGATAATACTCGAAATTTCGATAATACCCGAAACTTCGATAAATTTTCAGTCCCGAAGTTCGATAGGTCCTCAGCCTTATCGAACACCCCTACTTTCATGATTACCTTTATAGAATGTTTCATAAAACTATTGTTAAAATGTAAACTATTTTCAGCAACTATAAGAATATGAAAAAAAGAGAAATTCAAAGCAAGCCATTTTGTACAAAATGGACTTGTTCTGGTAATATGAGCCCCCAGGAAACATAAATAAAATAGTTGATTTAGAAAGCTCAACTAATAGTTTGAATAGTCACTGCCAGGTTGAAAACTCTGTATGGGAGGATATTTACGTGGCTCATAATACATGAAGGGCTCGTTATACCACCATCACCTCTAATTGATTGTAGGAAATCGCTTGTCGCTATCAGTTTTCGTTTCTACTCCACGGTTTCCCACACTGGCACAAATCCAGGGGGGATGAGGGGGACATGTCCCTCTGAATATTGGAACTGGTGAGGACTGTCCCTCCCAATAATCCGATTTGAAATATTTTTGGGGAAGAAATGTGATGATTTTTGTCCGACTGCTACTTCATCTATAGGGATGCGCACGAGACGAGTCGAGACAGGATTTTCTGACAAAATTCGAGTCGAGAAACGGCTCTTCCAATAGAAAAATATACAGTTTTCGAGTCGAGACATCGCTTTTGTAGCACATTTTCGAGACGAGGCAGTCACAAATCTTGTCTCGTGCGCATCGCTATTAATCTACATTGCCTGACACATAATACCCAAAAGGTTCACTTCAGAAATCAGATTCATCTACTTTAATATGAGTGTCACCTCCTCCTTCCTCTAGAATAAGCCTCAAATCTGCCCACCTCCTAATGTGGAAGACACCTCTGCTCCCCTGATCTTCCACAGCGTTATTTTTCAACTTCATAAATGCTTTGAACATGTCTAAAATAAAAAAAAGTGCGGTCTTACCCGTCCCCCCCTCCAATGCTGAAGATAGGCTTGCGCCGCTGGTTTCCAACGTTAAAACCGGAAATAGGTTGCTTAGTGTCACTTCTGGTTTGAATAGGAGCTTAAGAGAAAGGGTGGTACCTTCTCTTAGAACATTAAATGGATTCTGAAAAAAAAAATTAAGGGTTCTCAAGCTGTTATAGTTTATAGTTTTTGCTGTATGTAAATCAATACTGATACCGAAAGTTATACTAGATTTCTACCACTTCTGGTTTCAGTAGAAATTTAATGATAGAGATTTGTTGAAACGCTTAATCTATTGCTGGAAACCGCTTCCCGTTATCTATTATCATTTTTGCTCTATAATGATCAACGTTAAAACAAAAAATGAAAAAATAATTGATTTCTAGCATTTCCGATCGATACATGACCTCATTGAACGAATACTAATGATTTTTTTTTTTTAAATTTTAGGTTTGGGCCTAGAAATGTTTCTTCAACGTTTCTTGATTTTCAGCTTCCTCTTTCAACTTTCAGCTTCCCAATATATTCTGTTCTTCAAATCATCTATCAGTTGTGATCTTCTTCTTCCTGTTCCTCGTTTTCCTTCCACCTTTCCTTCTATGACGGAATGAAGAAGACAATTTCTTCGCAAGATGTGTCCAATCTAATTGGCCTGTCTACAAACGGCTGTCTTATACGTATTAAAGCATCAACGTTTGTTACTCTCTATGTCCAATTTTATCTTCTCTATCTTCCTCCAACACCACATTTCGAAGATCTCTAAATATTTATTCTCTATAAATGACATATAAAGAAGGAAATGAAATAGGTAACTAGTTTTCGTTTCCCCTTTCGTGACTCATGGTCCAGATGCAGTTAAACAGAAGATGCATAAGTTCCTCTTACCGTCGTCCGGTGCTCCGGAGATTCCCTTGACCCGAATATACCATGCCCGTTTGACCCACAGACATTGAAATATCGTCATAATATGGATGAGGCTGCTGATGTGATCCTAGCAAATGTGATCCTTGTCTCTGTCTCTGTTTTCTCACTAAATTTATAATTTTCCTTTTCTCCTGTTGTGTGTTTCTGTGTGTAGCCTATATATTAAAGCACAGCACTGAAAGATAACTGCAAGATCTAATAAAGTTTAAGTGCGCAAGAATCATAGATAATAAACCTGTATGTTTTTCTCATAAACAGTGATGATTTCACTGGGTGGTCTGGTGAGAATTTCCCCTCGGAGCTACAAAATTCCCCAATGGGGCACATCTTTGATCGTGCTCAACATTTAATATTAATATTTTCGAGGTATACTTTTACCCAAGTGTATTGAAAGTTACTCCTGGGAAGAATCTTCTAAAATTTTCACTTCCTATGATGATTCATCAAATATTACTTGAGCATGCTTCTAAAAATGTGTCGTATAAAATATGAGATATTCCGCTGATCCCAAACAGTGTTTTGTAAAATCTTTTCGTGTAAATTGTTTTCCAACAACCTTATATTTTTTTCAGTTTGGATAATATGAATAACAAAGTAATGTTTCAAATTTTCTACACATGGTACCATAATAAAGTAATCTCACGTCGAGCTCGAATGATGGACCACATTAATGTACTATAAACATTTACATAGTATTGTATAGTTGATGCTATCGGTTACTTTCCGCTTACCGAGCTTCCAGGTATGTCTAGATCTTAGAAACGAGACTTAGATCCGTGTGCTACAAACGTTTGCTCCGGACTAATGTTATCCAAGTAACTCAGGTGACCTGTGGGGAAACACGGTGGCTCAGTTGTACAGAGCTTACACATGGGATCCTGCCTCGATCCCCGGCTAAGTAAGTTTGTGGTGGACAACATCGTGTAGGTGGGTTTACTTAAGGTCTCCCCTTTTCTCCCATTTTCTCATTCCACTAATTTTTCATCATTATTCACTTGCCTTAATCATCGTCTCCCTTAGCCTAAAAGACATAATTGTAGGACGTTAAACTGATTTGATTTCATTTTATTTCAGGTGATAAAATGACACAGTAGGTAGGTGATTAGTGCATTGAACTTATATTCCGGAGGCCCGGATTCAAATTCCCGCCACGTTCAAACTTTTAAAGGACCGCGGTGGCTCAGTGGTAGAGCTATTACCTCTGGTGTGTGGGGTCCGTGGTTCCATTGTAGCTTGCGCCAAGGGGCTTTGTGGTGGACTAACACCGTGTGCGTTAGTTTTCTCGGGCTTCTCCTGTTTTCTCCCACTCTATTCATTCCACCATTTCATTCATTTTTCATCAGTGCTTATACCTACGCGGCATAATCGCGGGACGTAAAACTCAAAGATTTCATTTCACTTCAAGTGACCTCTGACCCCTAACAATACTATCCTGTTCCTCGGTATATTACATGTGAAGACATGAAGTGTGAAATAGCAAGTCAGTCCTGTTTCATTTTGCGAACAACGGTAGACTTCCAAACTACATAAACTGAACACTGAAACTGGTCGTAGTAAATGAGATCCATAACTTCTAGTTGTAATATGGTGTAAGCGGAACCTATTCCTGGGACGTTGAACGCAAACCAAAAAGTCTTCCTTGTTATCTCTTATTATTTTTTCTATATGGAAACTAATATTCAAACCGGAAGTGGTAGCAATTTCTACAACTTCCGGTTATACTACAGAAACAAAGTCGGAAGTAGAAGATATTCTTTGAACGATTAATTGATTACAAAGAACTGCTTCTCATTATCTCTTACCGTTTTTGTTTTATTGAAATCCATGGTAAATGCGGAAGTACTATTAAATTTCTGTCACGTTATCTTACCTTGAGACGCTGAATCAATTTTAAGGAAATGTTTGTCGTTATCCATTGCAGTTTTTATTCTATGAAGACCAACTTTGAAACCGAAAAAGGTTAAATTCTACCACTCTCGGTTTGTTTAAGGCTTAACAGATGAGATGGAACCTGTTCTTCGGACATTGAATTGATACCCCCTATCAAACAACAGCTTCTTAATTACTTTTTCTGCTTTTGCTCTGATATTTGTTGAGAGACAGACAGATAGGCAAAGCCATTCTATAAGATTTGCCTAGCATAGTATGTAAGTCTACAGCAACTGTTAGAAAAGTGAAAGAATCATTTAGGAGGAAGGGAAGTCAATTTAGGGATCTTTGAATAAAGAGTTAAGGCAAAAAATCTCACAAGTTGTTTCATGTGGAGTGTTGAACTTTATGAAAGGTAAAAACGTGTACATTACAATGAAGCAACAAAACGAAGTAGTATTGAAACCTTTCGAAATGTGGGTGTGAAGAAGAGTTGAGAACATTAGGTCTGGGTCGAACGGTAAACGAATAAGGAAGTATTAGAAATAGTTAAGGATCGGAGAACAATTTTAGAGAAGTAATTAAGAAGAGAACCAGAAACTGCTTGGGTGATTGGCTGAGAAGAAAATGTATTATTTGAGGTACGGTGAAAGGAATAAGAGGGAAGGCGCGAAAAAGGTTACAATTGATGAATAATATTAAAAAACAAAAAATTGCTACGTCAAGATGAAGAAATTATATGAATATCGTGATTCTTGCAACTTTTCAGTTTCCGGTCAAATAACCTGCCTCAGCAGTGAAGCATGCAGAAGTTCGTCACGGGGGATTCAAGTTGCTAAATTCATATAATTTCAGGTGTATATATACATATCTTAATATGATAAATGCTTATTTTTACATAATATATTCCTCAATGGGGCTAAATCCCGCCCCCAACCAGGACCAGCAATATATAATTTTCCGCCCCGTGTAATGACGTAATTTGCCGCCCCTCCCTATTTCCAGAAAGAACAAATCTTAAAAGCCTCGATTTTAAGTATGCTACCCCACCATGAACAACGAAGAGGATTGAAAAGGCATTCGCACTCAGAAAGGCCTAAACACTACAAATAGAGTATCGTTATTTTTTTAATAGTAATATATTATGTTAGTGAAAAATAAAGCAAACACACCTACAGAGAAAAGATGGTAATCCCTTTTATAGAATTCAATATCGAGTTTCAATCTCAATATATCTGTTTGCAATGCCAGTACAATTAGCTCTTTAATCTTTATTTCTTGATTTTCCTTCTACATCTGTTAAATTTTTTAAAAGAACTTGTTTCCACTGTCAAGGACGAGGAACTTATTTGTGACAAAGACCTGACTAGTGTTCATATCAAAACTGTGATAACTAACTAAATGCAACAGGTGTTAGCTACTGTTCGAGAATTGAGTTTTTGTATTTGACAACAATCAAGCTATTCATGCTGGGATTTGTTTGGCCATTTCCTTTATTACTGGCCATGCTACTTAAACATGATTTATGACTGTAGTATTCAAATAAAAGGCCAGCTTACTAAATTTAACTACCATCATCATGAGTCTTTTTCCAAGAAGTATTTATTTTTAATGATATACAGTGAAACCTGTCTATGTTGGCTAACATCGGTTCCGTTGAAAAGCGGCCAACTTAGACAGGTGGCCAACTTACAGAAAATGTGAGATTGGTGTATTTTAGAATAGGATTCCTAATATTATTTGATTGTAAAATTTTAATAAGCAATGGCACTGCAGCTACTTTTAAACAATGTATATAGAGTTGAGTTGATTTTGAGTTTAACGTCCCTTGTAGCAGCGAAGCTATATGAGACGGGCCCTACTGATTAACGTGGAATCCGAACCACATGAACTTCCGCCAGGAATCAAAAGGCGGGGAAAGGTGGGAAATACGAAAGAATTAAGAAAAATAACATAACGGTGTTTTGCATGGCCAAGATACGCAGATAAATATCACTATCATTGTAGGGTAAACATTGCTTCAATGCGGCCATTTTCCAAGATAAAGGTGGCCAGCTTACAGAGTAATAAGTAACGAATGTCTTATGGGAAAATGTAGGTTCAAGACGAACCAGGCCCAGATGAGAAGATGGCCAACTTAAAGAGGTGGCCAGGTTGACTTTTTTTTACTGTAGTTATGACAGATTTTGCCGTCCCGTGTAAATGCACGTATTTCACATATGGTAGAGCCGATCCTGCTCCCAACTCCTTTGCGTACGCCAATTCCTGCTTGTAATGGAAAAATACATATGGTGATGGCCATAATACAAAGAGAAACATTTTTGAATATCATTTTATAAGATAATAATAATAATAATAATAATAATAATAATAATAATAATAATAATAATAATAATAATAATAATAATAATAAAAATTCGTAGAATCACTTACAAATACCGTTAAGAGGGATATGACGTAAAGACGAATCAAGGTCAATTGAAGCAAATTTTCATCCACTTCCGTTAGGCTTACTTTTGAGAGGAAAGAAACAATATCAAGGAACGGAAATTCAAAGAAAGGAATGGAAACTTTTGAGGTGGGAAAAGAAAGAGAGAGATAATAAAGCAATAGAATAAAAGTAACTTAATTACAGTAAACAAACTGCGGAAACGGAAAAGCTAAAAATTGCGTTGGGCGGGAAACTAGTCCGACAACTTCCGTTTCTTTTTTTTTTTTTTCGCAATTAACTTACCTGATCTGGAATCAGGTGTAGTTTTGTCTGTGGCTTCTTTTCACTTTTCAGTTCAAGAAAATCTTCAAAACTTGTTTCTCAGTGATAAGAAAACAAGGGGGTAATAATCTCACAGCTTCTGTAAGATCATTATACGCAAGATGACACACCCCTTTTTTTCATTTTTACCTTTACTGGCTTGTTTTAAACACTGTGAAAATTGTCCCCACCCCATTTACAGAAACGGGGAAGGGTGTTTTTACTCGTACATCCCCTTACTCTCTCTTAGAAAAAAAAATATTAGAGGGTTAAGGAAGGAGAGGGTACGAGAAGGGTTTGTCCTGCGATATTTTAGCTTGGCTGTTTTTGTTAGCGTATGAATATTATAACTGCGCGTCACAAACCGCGTTGACTGTATGAAGAAACAGGCTATTGTTAGCTTAAAAAGACGCTTTAGAAGCTCCGCATAATTCTTGTTCTATCTGCGGTGCTTGTTATCTCTCTGGTAGAAAAAAAAAAAAAAAAAAACAAATGCAAAGAAGTAAAAAAAAAAAACAGAAAAGAAAGTTTCCTCGTGGAAAGATGCGTTGTGAAATGTTAATAAATACGAGGTCCTCCGTAGCGAACTCAACTGCCTTCTTGGTTTCTTGCCCTCCCCCCTTCCGTGCTCTCTTTTTCCTCCCGTTTCCCTATATATATATATATATATATATATATATATATATATATATATATATATATAACACTCACACACACTGCAATACTAACACAACTGTATGCTTGAATGAAAATTTTTCACCTTTTTCGCGAGAGTTTAAACTTCGCGAAATATTTAGAACATTACATTTCATCCCTCCCTACGTTTCACGTAAAGACCTTGAGAAGAAAGGACAATTTTGTAATTAAAACAGATGAAACAAACCCACTAAATTTTGCCACGTTTTAATTTTTGATTGTCTCTTCTTCTTTTTTTTTTCATACTTCTTCAGCTACCACTGTTTGCTTTTTCTTTGGTAAACGACTCCTTGATACAAACTAAATTCTTAAGTTGGGGAAATGGGTTGCCAAGAAAATACATCCCTTAGGGTATATTTTCTCCCCGTTGCTTCTGATTCTCCGATGATTTCTCTCTCTCTCTCTCTCTCTTTCTCTTTCTCTGTTTCTACGATATCTAGGCCAACGAAAGTTTTCTTCCTGCGAAAATCTTGGAAGAATTTCCCCAGCCGAATGCTATCGCACCTCCGACTACCTCGCTCGGAGCGCCGCGCCTGCCTCCAAGCTAAACACCACGACCGAATAACGCTATAACTCATCTATCCTATAAGATTACTGATCTTTAATCCCCTAAAAGTTAAGATTTACTGCACTCCCGGAATTATTGTGCTGCTCGTTCCGTAGAATTATGATGATATATCTAGACGAAATCGCTACGTTGTGGCTTATCTTAAATGTGAGGGATAAAATATAGGGTCCTTTCATGAATCTTATTAAGATATCCCCGGGCGAATATAAAGTTATGAGAAAGAAGTATATAATCCGCGCTATATATCACGCGTTGGTGCAAAAGGAGGAAGGAACTCATGTTCCAGTTTACCCACAGTTCCTTACAAGGCGTCAGTGCCTTGACAGCGGGTAAAATATAGAGACACGAGCTACATGTACTGCAATACTACCATGATAATCTCAATAACACATAAATATCGCCATCCGCAAGCCTTCCTGGCTTCTCAAGGATCTTCTGACGCAGGAAACTGTGTATATGTGTGTGTATGTGTGAGTCCTTTAGAGGAAAAAAAAAAACAGCACCACCCTACATTTGCGCCAGTTTTCCCCACTTAGTTCCTTTCTGCCCCATTCTACCTTATTTTCCTCAGATTTTCTTCTTAGTGGAAACTTATAGGATAGCACAAAAACACACACACACACATAGGAACGCTCAATAAAGGGTTTCTAAATTGTTTTTCCGCAAACGCATTAATATTTATTGAAGGTACAAGGATTTCAAGGCTCAGATGCTATACCGTCTTTGTATCTTTATTTGCTGTCTAGTTCATGCATCTACATTTTCCTCATCTAAAGCAAATTATTTGTTTGCTATATTTAAAATAAGTATAAGATTTGTTTTTAACTCTACAAATTTGTTTATTAACAAGGTACTTTACGTTGCATTTCAAATGCGTTTATTTTTCTTCTACCACCTGGAATATTCTTCAATTATTCAGTTAACTAGTGATGTCATGTAGGGGCGAATCCAGGACGGACTTCCGGGGGGGTCGGTACTAATACTGCTACTTAGAGCTACTTTTAAGAGCTCCAAACTTTTTATGGATGACTTTATTTATATATAAAAAAAGAAAGTTTCCTCTTCTGGGGGGGGGCGATTGCCCCGATCGCCTCCCCCTGGATCCGCCCCTGATGTCATGAAGGAAATGAATCATGATTGAAAAATGAAATTTTTTAGTTTTACATCCACGGTTATGTCCTTTAAGCAAAAGAAGACGAATAACTACTGAAAATGAAAATTATGAAGTATTGGTGGAGTGTGAATGTAGGAGAAAAGCCACGGAGGCCATGTTGTCTACCACAAGCTCGTATGGCTCGAGATCGAACCAGGAACCCTTCGCACTGGAAAAGAGCGCGCTTTAGCACTAAGACACCGTGTCCTTTGAATGATTATTGGTCGCTGGTGGGTTTCATTTGTAGTTACGTCCTTAGTCATTAAATAAGGTGCATAGCCCTCGTTTTCAACTGAGTGCTCTGAGAAGTCACAGTTGTCTGCATCACTTCTTAGTAAAGTGGACGGAGAATGGAAGGAGCTGGCAGGTAAGCTGGTGTTAATAAAAGACAGTAGTGACGGGAACCCATGCCCTAACCTCTCTGCTGTTAAATAAACTCAAGAATTTATGACTACGCGCACTCTGAAAAGACTTGACTATTCCAATCTCCTACGTCATTCCCTCCCTTCCTTTGCTCTATTGTTTATCTATGATTTCCGCAGCTTGTACAGTCAGCAACAAAAGTTTTTTCTGTTTGATAAAAAATTATTTTGGAAATAACGGTAGAATGGCTGCAACGTGTACAAAATTACATTCTTTTTTAATTTACTGAAAACTGTACTCAAATTCACCTTCAATTCTGAAGTTGTTTATTAAACTAATTTTATCAAACGGAAAGAACTATTGTTGCTGACTGTACAAGCACACCCGTGTGTCATACATAGGCTAGCTAAAAGTAACTACTAACGTAGGACGAAACCTAAATCATCGTAATGTACTCACAAACCTCTGCCATCGGGAATCAAACTTAAGACTGCGTACACCAAAGGGATGCGTACAAGCCGTCAGACCACTGAGGAGGCTTCAAAAGACTTAAATTCTGCGCCAAGTCGTACTTAAACTCTTCTCGTTAATCTAACGACTAGCCGCGCGTCTTTTGCGCACGTGGTTCTAGGTTCGATTCCCGGTGGATAAACATTGAACATATTACCTTAGGTCAGATTCTACTTTAAACTGTACGTCTACGTTCCTTAGAGCCTCGGTGTTGAAAAACGGACCCTAAACTTAAATAAAGAAAGAAGTAAGTCACACTGGATCAGATTTCGTTTAGGATTATACTTACTCGTACCGGAGGAATCTTGAGATGGTACCATGATTCTACCACAAGTTCCTTCCCAATTTCCATTTTTAATACTTCGGGTATAAAAATGGTCGCCTGCCTAAATCTTAAATCGTTTTCCTTTCACGCAAATCAATCATTATTAAATCTGTCAGTCTAACGTCTCACGATTACGCCTTTTAGTCTAAGGGTGGTGCTTGGGGTCCCGGGTTTGATCCCAGCCCCCGCCAAGTGAACTTTGTGGTGGACAAACACCGTGTGCGTGGGTTTTCTCTGGGTTCTCCCGTTTCCTCCCACTTTCTTCATTCCACCATTTCATTCATTACTTATCATCACCGTCTCCTTTAGCCTAACCGGTATAATCATGAGACGTAAAATTCAAAGATTTCATTTTATTCTTTTAGTCTAAGGGAGACGATGATTAAGGCAAGTGAATGATGATAGATGATCTGGTGAAATAGAGAATGTGGGAGAAAACGGGAGTATCCCGAGTAAACCCACGGACACGATGTTTTCCACCACAAACTTACTTGTTCAAACATCATTATTTAGTTTTAAATCAATCAATTTATAGAAATAACTTTTTAAAAAAAAGAGCCTGGTTCACCAGTTAAAAGTTCTTTATAAAGTATACGGTAAGGATCCCCACATCAGGACAAGAGCACATGTCAACACAACACGTGCTATTGATTAAAAACAGCAGAGCATAAGAAAAGCCGACACGAAAGGCACCGAGGAACGCCGAAAGAAGACGGACCTCACGGAAGGACCCGAAGAGGACAGATAAAAGGCGGACCACCGAGGGACCCAGCATCAGTCGTTCAACTGATCAAATCACCTACATCGCCCTGAGGTCGCACTGGACTAGGGGTACACCTATCCTTCCCGAGGTCGCACTGGACTAGGAGTCCTTTCTACAACCAAGCCTCGCGAAGCTGCCTTGAGCTGAGGGGGCTATCCTTCAAGACTCACCGGAACCGGCAGTTGCCTTGGAGACTGCCTTGAGTGAAGGGGCACCGTGCAAACACCTATTTCCTCTCATCTGGATATAACGAGATACACACTATTTTACTCTTTGTAATCAAAGACGTTTTGTACTTAACAAATTTTATAATAAATTGGTGAAGGGGATAAATCTCGGTCCATTATTGATTCTACCAAAATCATTACAATATTTACCCTTTCTGTTCGTGTCCATCCGGGAGATAAAATATCTAAAGAATTACTGGATAGATCACCATCAACTTCCGTCAAGATGTGAAAGGGTCTAAGTTAGGAAACGAGCTTTTTGGTGCAGCTGGTTTATTCAAACCAAAAGTGAGAGAAAATAGGGTTTTAACGTTGAATTACTACACAGAAAGCTGGTAATTGATACCTAAAAGTGGTATCCTGTAATCGATTAAGTGCTCTAAAAACGCATTTTAATTTCATTCTTAACTCTCTACTAAAGCCGGAAGTGGTAGAAATTCACTACAGCTTCCGGTTTCAATAGAATCCAAGAATAACAGATAGCAAAAAGCGGTTTACTGGGATCAATTAGCCGTTCTAAGAATACTTAACATTCCTCTTAACCATCTATTCAAGCTGGAAGTCCCAGAAATCAATCATTTCCGATTTTAACGTCGATCGCTATAAAGTAAAATAAAATAATAGTTAGAAACACTTTCCTGCAATCAATTTAACGTCCCAATGATAGATTATATTTAATTTCCATTTTAATGCCTCTACTAAAATCACAAGTTGTAGAAGTCTGCTACCATTTCCGGTTTTAAGTTATACACAAAATATAGCCCTATACAAACCAAAGTCTTTCACGTGCTATACGCGTGGCATTGGTTCTTGCTTACTTAAATAAAGAAACGAAGTAAAAAAAATAGATAAGTTTTGGTTTGTTTTAGGTGCTTTAGTGACGGAACGGTAAGCACATCTAACCTTAGTTTTGTACGCCCATATTCGATTCCTGCTTACGCTACAAAATATATTTTCTCCTAAATTTGCATTGTAAGACAATCTAATGATTACCTGTTAGTGATGAGTTTAGAGTTAATTAAAGTACTAATAACTGCTACAGATATTGACTTATGATTTACTAATGAATTAATTAATTAACTAACTAACTAACTCTATGGCCTATGGAACCCGGAGGTTCAATGCCGCGTTCATAAAAACTCTCCACTGATTTCTATCCTTAGTTAACTGCATCCAGTTTCTACTTTGTACTCCTATTTCTGTGAGATTCATCTTAATATTGTCCTCCCATCCGCGCTTAGGTCTTCCTAATGGTCGTTTTCCGATTGGTCTTGAAGTCAAGTTTACTCATAACTTACCATAACTTATTCGGACAAAGAGACGTAAATGTGTACGAGAACTGACAATTCACAGAAAACTAATATTGTGGAAGGTTATGCTTCATTACATAAATAAGACTCTATTAACCATGAATAAGATTGAAGAATTTCAAATGACAAAATAACGACTAGATTAGGTAGAAGGTAAAAGAGGGGTGAGAAGAAGGAAGTGAACTATTAAGATAGAATACGAGCACTTGCCTTGATTTTTCTTTGTTTTTGATGCTTTGGTTGTTTCAATTGATGAGAAGACCCACCGAAGTTGCTGCTTGACTTCCTGGCGTGGATGCAATCGATTTCATAACCATCAAATCTGCCAGGGGCGATGGTAGCTGAGCTTGATGATGACATCTGGATGATGTTCTGGACTTAATTATGGGCTGCTTCTGTGGAGATGCACTCTTGCAGGTTCGAAGTCCGGACGGCCTGGAGACGGTCCTAGCCTCCAATAGGGTCTGGTTGCTTCTTCACTTCATGTCCAACAACAGTCCACTTCAAGAAGTGTGTTCCAACAGTATTGATGGGAGAGGACAATAACGTCTTGGATCATGGAATCCGGACGGCTCGTGAAATACAAAGGAATGTGGCATGATGACTGAAGGAAGAATACTAATCTATTGTTTATTGGCTTTTCTTACAAAACAATGAAATGAATGTAAAGATTTTAGCAATACTTGTGTGGTAATGTACAGTCTGAGTATTATGTCCTTTGAGAAAAACGAAATAAAGTCTTTGAGTTCAACGTCCCATGACTATGCCTGTTAGACTAATGGGGCGTTTACACTTAGTCGATTTGCGTTCGATTCAGTTGAATTGACGTCACTTTCAACTTAATCGACCGTGTAAACAGGACTTCAACTTAATCGCTTGTTGATCGAAAGCGACTAATCGACTAGCAACTGAATTGAAAGACGTTCTATTTTCTGTGGTCGATTCTATTTTCTTCTGCTATAACACCGCAAATTTTACCAATTACTTTTTGCTTGAACATCTTTAAAATTGCCAGTCGATTTCGAATCGACCAGAGGAGAGCGAGTAGACAAGCAGCATTCAATTTCGGTTGAAACAATTGAACACATCCATCGATCTCATTCGGTCTAGTTGCTTCGATTTAGTCGCAAATGCCGTGCGACTAAATCGACCAAGTGTAAACGCCCCATAAGGAAGATAATGACTAAAGCAAGTGAATGATGATGGAAGAATTGGTGGAATGAGGATGTGGAAGGAATCTGGAGTACCCCCGAGAAAACCCACGACAACGATGTGGTCCACCACAAACTTACTCAGCCGGGGATTGAAGCAGAGGCCCAGAGGTAAGCGCTCTACCATTGAGCCGCCCATGTAATTTGAAGTTAAATTAATGAATTGAGTGATATTTAGAAAGGCTTTTGAAATTATGTAATTTTAACAGTAGTTTCATAGTATTGCACAGTATTTCACGTCCAAATTCTCTCTAAAGAAAATATATAGTGTGCGAAACGCGTAATTATATATTTATATGATTCTGCAGACAACACGTTCAGATTCTCGACCGGGCTTAGAGCAACATATTCATTCACGATGGCGTGTTTACCACAGAATGACTAACACAAGGACGCTACGAGGATTTAATGTCCACTACAAACCCGGTTTTCTCAAATTTAGAAATCAGTTTCAACTTAGTCGATTTATTCCATTGACCAAACATTCCACGGAGTTTGAGAACAGTCTCTGCATACAACGATATTGTATATCTATGCGATAAGTTACTTCTATTTTCGTATCTTGATTTTGGGCAACGGTGCGTAAAAGTACACAGTCTATTGAGTAGAAAAAAAAAAGAAGAAAAGAGATAATATGTTCTTGATTCTAAATATAAAGAAATAAGAAGTGTTGCCAATTTGGGGGAAAAGTCGCAAAATCTAGAGGATTCGACTTCCAGGATAGCGACAAAAAGTAAATTTTCCGATTAGCGCCTTTTTTGGTGATTTTTGAATGACAATTTGGCGATTTACTCACAAATCTAGCGACTTTTGTGCTGCGAACAACTTGTCCTGTAACCAAGCACTATTAGCTCGAATCAGTTCAGATATATCTAGGTTTACTTTTCTTTTGTTTATTTGAATCAGCGCAGGTGTTGACAAACGGGGAAAGTAGATAGTATTTATCTCCAAATTCCCCCTTTGATTGCTGTTATCTCGTGTCCTCTAACGAGAACCAACTCCAACCTTTAATATCCTTTAGTTTACAGAGCTTCTGTTCAGAAGCGCAAATAATATATTACCGATAGCAAACTGATTATCTGTACAAACGTGAGTAGAAGTGAAGCGTATAAGATTTTTTTTAGGTTTTTATTTCTTTTCGTTTTTCTAAACTCATATTTTTGATTTCGTTGAAATGAAATTGGTTATAAGGTTAAAAAATATGCATTGTATGAAAAGTGAAATTATTGTTAGTTACATATAAATCTTTCATTATATATATATCTGAGAAAGAGAAAGAGAGAGAGAGAGAGACGAGATTCCACGAATATATTTTTAGCGATTTTTCACCCAAAATTGGAGTTATTTCATTTCCTATTGGGCGACTTATTGTATCAACTTGTTGGCAACACTGGAAATAAGAGTTAATCGTAGTAGCTGAAAATCCATGTTGGTTTTAAATGTATAAACTGTACTCTTAGTTATCGTAATAGTAAATAGTTGTTTAAAAGGTTGCTATGACGACCGAAAAAGATTATTATTAATGGAGTTGCGAAAAGAATAATAAAAAGGTAATAGAGATATGTGACGTGTCTGATTTAAAGTAATTTGATCGTGTTGACATATAGTTAAAAATTATACGAACGGTGGGCTAAATGTAACGTGAAAAAATAATAAGTTAATAATTTTAGATGGTGTTATCTCTCGGTGTCTTCATTAAGAACACCGGGAATTAAAAAAATTAATATTAAACTCGAATAATGAACATTATTAATAAAATACAAAATGCTGCAGAGATATTTCTGTTGTTTCCACAGCTGCTTGGACTA